>NW_025113996.1:0-1001 GCF_004010195.1 Chiloscyllium plagiosum
ATCAACGCCGTCTCCTCCTGTGTGGCAGTTCCAAGCGCACTGTAATTTGCTGTGCTTCCAGTAATAGATACAAACATATATTGCATAAAACATTGGTGAAGTTGGCACAGAGAAGTTGATATGCTTGTGAAGGTCTGAATGGCCTTATCCTGTTCTCAGTCGGTCTGCTATGATCTACATCATACCGTCTCTCTTCTGTGAGATGAGAATAAGCTCATGAATTTGTAAAAAAAATGATCAGGTGTGATGTGTTTCATGCACAGGACTCCGCACAGTAATTCCCCATGCTGTTTCACACAGCCACGTCCTGGCGGGCCATTAAACACATTGCGGACTGAACCAAGTAAATGCCCGTAATTGCATTTTACCAAGACCTTGTAAATTTCAGAATCACCGTTAATGTGGAGAGGGTCTGTTAGACTTCGGTTTTCGCTCCTGTTGTTGAGATAAACATCACTTTAACTGTGCCCAGTGAGAGGAAAGAATTGCTGTTGCTGCGAAACATTTCTTTGCGAAACCTCTGTCACTCTTCTGTAACGGGAGGAGGTGGGATTTCCAGATGGATTAAAGCATAAAATTGGGTAGACTAAGTAACAAAATGTCATTACATGTTATTAACACCATGCTGTCTCCAACTGAAAGAGGCGGCTGCCCAGACGGATGTGGCTGCGTGTTACCCTTTGATGAACACTTTGTGCTTTACATATCACACTTGGCGAACTGAGCATTTAGCCAAACAATGGGAAATCCACTTCCCTGAACCATTGTTCACAGATACAAATGCCAGGAAGACATCTCGTCTGATTGAAAGGAGCTGAAAAAAAAAACACTTTGCCCAGTGAATATCGCATACAGCAAAATCTGTTGCCAGGTAAAACTCACGGAGGTGGTTTGAACACGCAACTTTCTGATCTGGAGTCAGACGTTCCACAAGCCACTATTGCTATTGCATTCGATTCAGGGAAGTCATCGTACTGTGATAATCTTGCATTATGACCAGC
>NW_025113997.1:0-1001 GCF_004010195.1 Chiloscyllium plagiosum
CCGAAGGACCTGTACTGCGCTGTAATGTTCTATGATCCTTTGGGACGGGAGAGAGTGATCAGGCGGTTGTTGTTATGGTGAAGGATTTTCGCCTCTTGCGCTGGCAAGGTAAGACCAGCTTTAAGCCTTCTATTCTGCAAGGACAACTGGCCCAACTTTCCAATCTACCTGCACAGCTGACAGTGTATATACTCTGCTCCATTTACATTACCCTGTTCAGCGCTGTCTAAAATCACTTATCTTTCCCACTTCCTGAAGTTTCACGAGCAGGATTAAGCAATAATGCCGCTGGTGGTTTGATTCAGAGTCGGATTGACGAAGTGATCCGGCCGAAATACGCTTTCACTTTTAAGACGTGCTTCACTTTGTCGTGTTTGCTGCAACATTAGCTCTTTCCATCCCGACGTCAGGCCATCCGACATAATTTACAGGAACTAGTTTTTGAGAAAATCCATTGATCAGTTTTGCGTAAGTGGAGAAAGGACATATGGGTCCGTCCTGAATTTGAACTACATATCTAAATCACTGAAAGCCCAAAAGGACAACAAAATGATATTCAAGGAGCAGTGCGATACAGACTGGTCCGTGTTATACACTGTGCCAGCGGCTGACTATGTCTCTGGTTGAAATTCATTTCTCATCGCTCCTGAAATTTAGAGCAGCAAAGTGTTTCCATAGTATCTGCTTCCCATTCTGTCTAACTGTTCACTGACGTTGCTGTTTGTTCCTCATTAAGGAACCAGACTGTCTCCACTGGCGGACAATGAAACCATTTTGTTTCCACTTGCAAGCTGTGTTGGGAGAGGGCACAGCCCGTTCGCTTTTCTGCCCAGTGTCAATCACGGTGGGTGGGGTCAGTTACACGGTAGTAAATGAGCAACTTTGATTGTGGATTTTTCCGAATCTCTTTTTATCCGAGAAACAGAAAGGTATAGAACTTTCGGGAAAGGAAAAAATTGGCCACTGTCGGTTCTTCCTCCAGTTTAATGAATATGAGTGAT
>NW_025113998.1:0-1001 GCF_004010195.1 Chiloscyllium plagiosum
GTTCAGTATGATATCAAGGCCGCATTCGGAAATAATATTGGCACGAGGGAACGGCATGTAAATCAGTCCAGGCAAAAGCAAAAAGCAAGAGAAGAAACCTCTTGGGAAGAGTAAAGTTCAGCCGTTGTTCTCCCGACACATTTCTGAGTTCGGAAATAATGACGGCTGGTGACAAGGGCACAACAGTTGGATGAACGTGCATATTGACTCAATTAATCAACTTGTCAAAGGTAGCCTCGAAGAACAATTCTTAGACGGTCTGAAGGATATTTTTGACAGCAACATGTCATGGATTCAACCAGAGAACGGTTTACTTCAGATTTGATATTATGTGACATGGAAGGATTGATAAATGAACTTGCAGTTAAGGATCCTCTTGGACGCTGTGACAGCAACACGCTGTAGTTTTCAACTCAGATTGAATGTATAAGCACAGAGTCACATATGACGGTTTCAGTGTTGAGCAATGATAATTATATTGGGCTAATGAAGGAGTTGGATTGGGTGGACTAGCCAGGAAAAAAAACAAAACTATCAAGGGCAGGACAGATACAAAAAAGGTAAAGACACAACGAGATACTACATGACCTCTCAATTAAAGTATTTTGGTGAGAGGAATTGCGTAATGAAGAAAAATCTTCCATGATTTGACACGGAAATCAATAATAGCTTGAAGGAAAAGTCTCAGGCAAATCATATTACACAAGTTAGTCACACTCTGGAGGACTGGGCAAGGCAGTGGTATAGTGGTGTTTTCGCTGAACTTTTAAGCGAGAGACCCAGCTAATTTTCTGATGTCCTGGATTTGAACTCTGCCATGGTAGATGGTGCAGCTTGAACTCAAATGTGGAATTAAGAGACTGATGGTGATTATGAATCGATTGAAACTCATCTGGTTCACTAATGTCCTTTGAGGAAGGACACTTCCATCCTTACCATAGATTCATCATTCTCTGACTGAAGACGTGTCTCCTTCTCTCCGATATAAAAGGTAATCCCTT
>NW_025113999.1:0-1001 GCF_004010195.1 Chiloscyllium plagiosum
GCTGCCATCTCCTCCAATCACAGGGAGACTCTAGCTGCCATCTCCTCCAATCACAGGGAGACTCTCACTGCCATCTCCTCCAATCACAGGGAGACTCTCGCTGCCATCGCCTCCAATCACAGGGAGACTCACACTGCCATCTCCTCCAATCACAGGGAGTCTCTCACTGCCATCTCCTCCAATCACAGGGAGACTCTCACTGCCACCACGTCCAATCACAGTGAGACTCTCACTGCCATCTCCTCCAATCACAGGGAGACTCTCGCTGCCATCTCCTCCAATCACAGGGAGACTCTCACTGCATTCTCCTCCAATCACAGGGAGACACTCACTGCCATCTCCTCCAATCACAGGGAGAATCTCACTGCCATCTCCTCCAATCACAGGGAGACTCTCGCTGCCATCTCCTCCAATCACAGGGTGACTCTCACTGCCATCTCCTCCAATCACAGGGAGACTCTCACTGCCATCCCGTCCAATCACAGGGAGACTCTCACTGCCATCTACTCCTATCACAGGGTGACTCTCACTGCCAACTCCTCCAATCACAGGGAGACTCTCACTGCCATCTCGTCCAATCACAGAGGGAGACTCTGACTGCCATCTCCTCCAATCACAGGGAGACTCTCGCTGCCATCGCCTCCAATCACAGGGAGACTCTCGCTGCCATCTCCTCCAATCACAGGGAGACTCTCACTGCCTCCACGACCAATCACAGGGAGACTCTCACTGACATCTCCTCCAATCACAGGTAGACTCTCACTGCCATCTCCTCCAATCACAGGGAGACTCTCACTGCCATCTCCTCCAATCACAGGGAGACTCTCACTGCCATGTCCTCCAATCACAGGGAGACTCTCACTTCCATCTCCTCCAATCACAGGGAGACTCTCACTGCCATGTCCTCCAATCACAGGGAGACTCTGACTGCCATCTCCTCCAATCACAGGGAGACTCTCACTGCCATGTCCTCCAGTCACAGGGAGACTCTCACTGCCATC
>NW_025114000.1:0-1001 GCF_004010195.1 Chiloscyllium plagiosum
GGGCAGTGCTGTGTGATCATAACAGTGAAGGGGAGGGTAGGGAATAAATCAAAATAGAGTTGGAGGGAGAGACACCTGTTTATTTATTTTTTTAAAATTAAAAAAAAATTTAACCCCCACACTACCACCTAAGTGCGGTAGTGCTTATTTTATCCCCAGCACCCATGGTGTGTGTGTGCAGGTGTGAGACACAGTGAAAGACACAAAGTGCACGAATCTTTATTCAATCTCCAACACCAGGAAGAGACACCTGTTTATTTTTTTTTTATTTTTTTTCCATGGTGTGTGTGTGTGCAGGTGGGAGACACAGTGAAAGACACAAAGTGCACCAATCTTTATTCAATTTCCACCACCAGGAAGATAGGAAAACACCCGGGTGGCCAGTGACAAACACTGCCCTTCACATCAAAGGGCAGTGCTGTGTGATCAAAACAGTGAAGGGGAGGGTAGGGACTAAGAGACACCTGTTTATTTTTTATTTATTTATTTTTTTTAATTTTTTTTGGTTTTTTTTCTCTCTTTTTTTTAATATTAACCCCCACACTACCACCTAAGTGCAGTAGTGCTTATTTTATCCCCAGCACCCATGGTGTGTGTGTGCAGGTGTGAGACACAGTGGAAGACACAAAGTGCACGAATGTTTATTCAATTTCCACCACCAGGAAGATAGGAAAACACCCAGGTGGCCACTGACAAGCACTGCCCTTCACATCAAGGGACAGTGCTGTGTGATCAAAAACAGTGAAGGGGAGGGGAGGGACTAAATCAAAATAGAGTTGGAGGGAGAAATGATGCACTCCACTCCCTGCGGCGCCCACCTCTCCCTGAACAACTCCAGGGTGTTGGTCGACACCGCGTGCTCCTTCTCCAAGGACACCCGGGCCCTAACGTAACCGCGGAAGAGGGGCAGGCAGTCAGACACCTGTTTTTTTTTTAGCAGCTGTCTATTTTTTTTCTCCCTTTTTTCCTTTTTATTTTTTAATTTTAACCCCCACACTACC
>NW_025114001.1:0-1001 GCF_004010195.1 Chiloscyllium plagiosum
AAATACAGAAACAGAAAAGACTATATGTTCCATAGCAGGTGACAAAAGTTTTGAAGCGAACTTTAAAACGGTAATTATTAAGGGGCCGTTATTATTGTTTGGATTCCGAGGTTTGACAAGAGCCAGAGAAGGCTGTTGTGGATGGCAGAATCTGTGCAATTCCGTAGCTTTTTGTGCCAATAGTATGTGATGTATTTAGAGAATACTGTACCTGTCAGACACGGCTCTGGATAACAACAAGGTTGTGACAGCTGAATAGGGTTCCCAATAACAGGACCGTTGAAAGCATGGAGATAGTTTAAACACATAAGAACACTTTAACATCAAAGTGGTGCCAGAAACAATTCAATTCACCCCGAAATCATAATTGTCAAGACTTAGACCATGCCAGAGAAACCACTCGTGTTTTGAGCACTTTAATTGAGAGGGCTGAACAAACTGTATAGAGATTTAAGTGAGTTGAAAAACTGGCTGGAAACCTGTGTTCTTCAGACTACGATTTCAGTCGAAACTCACCTCAGACTCATACAGAAATCCCTGTTTGGGAAGACCCCGGAGACAGTTGCAGAAAACAGATGGGATGTCAAGGCACACACGTTCCCTGGCAGGGATACCAGCTGTTCTGTGCAGGCAATTAACCGTGGCATGTGAAGGATTGCATTCTGCGAATGAAAATCTTAATAATTCAGATCATTTCTAATGCCATTTGGCGGAAGAAAGTTTCCAACATCTACAGTTCCTTGTGTGTGGAAGAAACGAAATCTTCTGACTTTACAGGATGAAAACAGTTGGGAATCCAACGATTGGAATTAGAGAAGATGCTGTGAAACTTCTTTTTTTAAAATTATTTTGCGCTTGGGAAAGCTGAAACTGTTTTCCTATCTGTTTTCTTCAACGTGTCGAGGTCAGCTCTGACACGGATTTCATTGTAATTTTGTACTTCCAGCTTTACAGCTAATTCTTCATTTGCAATTCAAACATCATATCTTGATCTTGATTCA
>NW_025114002.1:0-1001 GCF_004010195.1 Chiloscyllium plagiosum
ACAATCATGGAATGGAATCGAATCCAGAGCTCCTGCTCATAAAAGTTGGCACCATTGATTAAACAAGGCCTAAATCATGCCCAGATTCCGGGTCATATTTGAAGTGTATGGATTTATTAAATTCTGATTAACATTACCAAATTATACAGGGGACATTTCTAATTGAAAAAAAAATGCAAGTTATTAGCCTCAACTAAAGGATGTTGAGTGCATTTGCTATGCCATTGAGATAACCAATGAACATCTTCAATTGCTTGGCTATGATTTCCGGTTTAAATGGCTATTACCAGTAGCCTGCTATATTAAGGAAAGAAATCCTGCAGACACACTCTGCACTATGAAGGATCTCGAGTAGATATCAATACTGAACACCAGAGAGGAGAAAGGAGCACAATTCTGGGTCCAAAGCACCGGTCATTATTTCAAATCTCTATCATGTGACTTCCCTCCTCCTAAAGTCATTCATTGATACAAGGCAACTGTTTCCTTTCCAGCTTTTGCATATCGACTCCTCCCTCTGCCTGCGCAAGGCAAACCAAGCTCTGTGTCTTTGGGAAACTCAAGGCTGGTGTTTGTAGGCTTTCTGGAGAGGAGATTGTCGTTTTAATCCGAAGGGGGAGTGTGACGGGGCAGTAATATCATTCACTGGGCTGAGTTGTGGCAGATGGAGTTTAACATTGATGCATGTGAGGCATTGCATTTTGATAAAACAAACAAGGCGAGGGCTTATACAATTGATGGTGGGCTTTAGTAGTTATATAGAAAAGAGGGACTCGGGGTGCTAGTATAATTCTTTGAAGTTGGTGGCGTAGGGTGTTTTAGGTTACTTCATTGCTCATACCTTTGTGGTTAGAAGTTGTGAAGTCATGCTGAGATTGTGCAGGATATTGATAAAGCCTCCTCTGAAGTACTGTGTGCAGTTCTGTTATAGGAAGGAGATTATTAAGCTGGAGATGGTTGAGAAGAGATTTACCAGGATGTTACCAGTAACACTTCATCTT
>NW_025114003.1:0-1001 GCF_004010195.1 Chiloscyllium plagiosum
AAGAGGCGGTAAGGCAACTCCAAGGTGGTAAGGTACCTAGTCCAGACTGATTCCCATGTGGATTTTATAAGGAGTTCATAAACATGTCAGCTGAACCACTGCTGGAGCTGTTTAGTCACTCCTATGGCCAGAACTGTCTTCTGCCCTCTCTTACAGAGGCTAATATTGCTCTTATTTTAAAGAAAGGGAAAGACCCTGAGGATTGTGCATTGTATAGACCCACCTCGTTGTTGAACGTGGATTTTAAAATTCTATCAAAGGTGTTAGCTCTGAGACTGGAGAAGGTGCTGCCTGTTATTATAAAAGAGGAGCAGACGGGTTTTATCAAGGAGCGCAGCTCCTCCAACAACTTCAGGCGGGTATTGAACATTGTGCAACGATGTCAGCAGAGAATGATTCCGGGTTTGGTGGTCTCCCTGGAGGCAGAAAAGGCTTTTGATCGGGTGGAATGGTTGTATCTCTTTGCTGTTCTAGATCGTTTTAGTCTGGGAAGGGCCTTCGCCAGGTGGGTGGCAGTGTTATATAAAGACCCCAAGGTGGCAGTTATCACGAATGGGGTTAACTCGAGCAATTTTCATGTGGGGAAGAGCAGCTGACAGGGATATTCCCCTGTTATTGCTACTGTTTACCTTTGTACTTGAAGCACTGGCGGAGGCTGTCCGAAAAGACCCTGAAACATGGCACCGACGGTGGGATTTGGGGATCAAAAATCACTCTCTATGCAGACGATGAGAGAGAAAAAGACCTTGACTATTTACACTATCCATGCCCCTTCTTGATTGTATAAACCTCTACAAAAACGCTTCAGTCTCCAATGCTCCATGTGAAAAATGCTTCAACCTATTCAGCCTCTCCCTATAACTCAGTCCCGGCAACATCCTTGTAAATCTTTTCTGCAACCTCCCAAGTTTAACATCCTTCCTATAGAAAGGCGATCAGAACTGTATGCAGTATTCTAGACGAGGCCACACCAATGTCCTGCACAGCTGCAACGTAACACT
>NW_025114004.1:0-1001 GCF_004010195.1 Chiloscyllium plagiosum
GAAGAGCCTAGAAGGCTGGCCTGGCGTTTCCCTGACATAAACTTCTCAGACCCAAGATTAATAACGGTCCCAAATGAATTATGGGTAAAAGGCAAATAGGATGTGGGGCATATACGAGGTTGTGAATCAATACGAGTAACCTCGAAGTCGGAGTATCTTCATTGCAGGGCACAATACCCGTTAAAACCCGAGGCCATGGACGTAGTTACTGCAGTCTTTCAATCCTTCCCAAAGGCTAGAGAGATAATCACCTATGTAAACTCACCGGTGAGAAGGCCCATTTTTCTGATCAAAAAGGCAAAAATTCCAAGTGAACCGGAGGAATGCAGGTATGTTCATGACCTGCAGGCAGTCAATAACAGTGTTGTCCCGCGCGCATCAAATGTTACCAAATCCCATACTGTATCAGTTCAACTTCCACCGTACAGTAAATGGTTCCCTGCAGTGGATTTAGCAAATATGTTCTTTAGTGTAACGGTGCATCCAGATAGTCAATTCTGGTTCGCTTTTTCATTCAAAGAGAAATCTTATGAGTTCACACGACTTTGTCAATGTTACCTTGAGTCACCCACCATATATAATGAGGCTCTACGCAAGAGTCTGGAGACTCTTGTTTTCACCCCTGGGTCTGTAGACGATTGCTTAACAGTGGCACCGACAGAGGAACAATGTGAGAAGGATTCCTTTGCATTGCACGAGGGAAGGGCACAAAGCCAGTCTCGCAAAGTTTCGATTTATGCAACAACAGGTGAAGTTCTTCAGTCACTTCATATCTGAACAAGGGAAGGCCATTGGTGAAGACAGAGTGCGAGTAATACAGCAAATTTCAAGGCCTCACATGAAGAAACAATTGCTGTCGTTTTTGGGGCATACTGAAGAATGTTTATCCCACATTACACACATCTTGAGGAACCCTGAAGTGACATGGCCAATGGAAAAGGGTTGCAGAACCAAGGTCCGTTGCAATCGATCCCAGCGGCCGAGTTGAATTCAAAAAGATG
>NW_025114005.1:0-1001 GCF_004010195.1 Chiloscyllium plagiosum
TAGGGTTTGTTCCTGTGTCTCCGTGTAAGCGGGAGAAACAGATGCTTTCCTGTTTGCCCATACATCCACCATTGTTCTGTAATCATGTCTGATGCTAACATATCCTTTCTTTTTGCTGAATATATATTTTCTCATTCTTGTTCTGTATCAGAATTTATAGTTGCAGAAATAACATTAATTCATTTATATCCCACAATTTCCCCTTTTTCTTTTCATTACTATCTGTTATCTTCTGCATTTCTTTCTCCTTTTTTTTTAAACATTGTTCCCAAAACTCGCAAGCATCATTTCAGAGATTTCATCCATCTTAGTCTCACTCATCTCCTTATTATTTAGTTGATAAAGTTCCTCTGTCTGATTCCCTCTCAGGGGCATCTGTTTCAACAAGGCTGTTTCAATCAGCCTCTGGGTGAGCCCTCGTATTCAGGGTATGATACAACAGCCAATGGCCACCAATACCCCGACTACTACTATCAGGGAAGTAAGGATCGAAACCACCACCCCCTTTGTCTGCTAAAATCATATCAATGGCTATTCTGTTTTCCCATGCCATCCTACTTGTCGCATCAAGCTGTTCTGATATTCCTTTAACCACATCTCTTGTATAATTTATAAACCGCTATTGATTATAGAAAATGTAATTTATCCAATCTACATTTTTATTAATTGCTGCCCACCAAAAGAGAGCTGACTCAAAACCTGCTGCAATCTGGCTACGAGCCTTGAATTCATCAGGTACTCCCCTAGGGACTCCTACCGAATCGAGATAAATCCTGTCATCAAAAGAAGTATCTAACAGTAATCTCTTACCCCTTCCCTTTTTCCCTACTATCTTTTCCTTCTCAAATGCCAAGGTAAATGGAATTGCCAATTGTACAATTACGCATATCCCTTTCCATCAATATTTTCCTCCACAGTACCACCACAGATCCGCTCGGGGAACCTTTAGTGCTGAGTAGTTCCATCCTTTCTCTGTTTCGGTAACATTCTTAATCTCTGTA
>NW_025114006.1:0-1001 GCF_004010195.1 Chiloscyllium plagiosum
CAGTTCTCTTTACGGTTTTGCTTTCAAAACGTAGCCGGTGAAGTAGATTACCCAGGAAGAAGAAAAGAGGACAGCAATGCAGAGAAGAATCGAAAACTGCCAGGTTTTGAGTTAAGACATTTCCTTTTGCAAAACATAATCGGGATTTCTATCGGACCAGTATTGTTGAGGAGAAAATAAAATAAAAAAATGTTAGTGGAAGCAGTAGTAAATCGTTGTTAGTTAATTATTCTCGAGTACACTTGATGAAATAAAGTTGCTTATTTTCACTTTAAATAGTTCTGGGCCTGTCGAAAATTTCAATGTCGCAGGAGCATCATCCGTTTACTCTTTTATTACAGAAGGTAAAGTATCATAAGTTGCGTCTCTGATCCTCCTGTATTTTAGAAAGGAACATGGCCAGTGCAGCCTCTCTGCTTCCTCCTGCATGACAGAAAACAAGGCAACAGGAGCAGTGTCTCTGCTTTCGACTGTATGAGAGAAAGTGAAGTAACAGGAGCAACGTCTCTGCTTCCTCCTCTATCACTGAAAGTAAAATAACTGGAGCAGCGACTCTTAAACTTCCAGAATCAATCGGAACTAAAGCAGCAGGAGCGGCGTCTCTGCTTTCTACTGAATCATAGAGTGTAACATGGCATGAACAGCGTCTCTGCATCCTTCTCCTCAATTTGTTTTTTTTTCATTTAGTGGAGCACTGACCCGAATGTCCACGATACAGGAGCATGCAACATTTCTCCCAGTTCGAACATGGCAGTGCTTACCAGCTAATTGCGTAGCTCTCCCTCACTTCTGGCCAATTACAATGAGGCACTAAGTCGGAACGTACCCTCTGACAATGAAGCTACTCTCAGGACTGAATAAGGCCCTCTTTCGATTCATATCGTCCGAGGCACCTGCAATTCAGTGTTGTTATGTCTCAATTCTCCCATTTAATGCTGAACTGCAGGAATTACACAATTATCTAATTACCATATCCAGATTCTCCTACATTAATTAACCCT
>NW_025114007.1:0-1001 GCF_004010195.1 Chiloscyllium plagiosum
AGGACAGACCAGGCAGAGGTGGTGGTACAGTGGCGTACAGACAGGGAAGATTTGCCCTGGGAGTACACAGCATTGGCTCCGGAGACCAGGAAGTCTCAAGGCTCCTGCTGATTACCACGTACCGTCCTCCCTTGGCTGATGGATCAGTTCTCCTTCATCTTGAACAACATTTGGAGGAAGCACTGAGGAAGTAAAATGGTGTCAAACGTACTCTGGGTACAGGATTTCAATGTCCACAATCGGGACTAGCTCTGCAACAGAATTACTGACTGAGCTGGTCAGGTCCTAAAGGAAATAGCTGCTCAACTGAGTCTGCAGCAGGTGGTGAGGGAACCAACAAGAGTGTAAAACATACTTGATCTCATTGTTATGAATTGACCAGCTGCAGATACGTCTGGCCATGACAGTATCAGTAAGAGCGACCATCACACATTCTTTTATAGACAAAGTCTTGCCTTAAAGTTGAGAAAAACCTCCATGTTGAGAGGCACTATCACCGTTCTAAATAGGACAGACTTTGAAGAGATGTAGCATCTCAAACTGGGTATCTCTGAGGCACTGTGGGACATCAACAGCAGCAGAACTGTACTCCAGCACAATCTGTAATCTCATGGGTTTGTAAATCCTGCTCTCACCCATCACAATGGACAGGAAAGGAGGGCATGCCATGAGCAGCACCAGACAGACCTAAAAATGAAGTGCCAAGCTGGTGAAGCTATCAAACAGAACTACCTGCATATCAAACAGCATCAGCAGCAGTGATAGAGCTAAGCGATCCTACATCCAATGGAACAGATCTGAACTCCGCAGTTCCGCCACACCCAGTTGTGAACGGTGATGGACAATTAAACAACTCACTGGAAGAAGCATCACAGATATCCCCACCTTTACTGATGGAAGGGCCTCACACATCCATGCACCAGGTAAGATGACAGCATTAGCAGCAATCTTCAGCCAGAAGTGCAAAGTTACGGGCCCTGCCAATATTCTGGCAATAATAC
>NW_025114008.1:0-1001 GCF_004010195.1 Chiloscyllium plagiosum
TGTTTCCGTGCTGTACATCTCCATGACTCTGAGACTGTAAGAGAGCAGCGAATGCGTCACTTGCTCAGTGGCAGGCACAATGCCCAGCAGTCAGACGACATCGCGGATGATAGGAAATTCGGCAGCGGCTGTTTGTATTCAGCGTCATCACCTTCACTGGAAACAACTTTCTTTCAGGATAATCCTGCAGTGAATTTGGGGTCAATGTTCCAGTGGAACATTGGATTTGCGCCGTGGAAAATGTACCGTGACCCCCACCCCCCAGCAGGAAGTGGGTGTCAGTGACAGGCAGAAGGTAATATACTTTTCCCACAGCATATTGGGTGCCAGGCTGCCTATTTGGTACCCTCAACATAATGGGTAAGGGTCTGTAGGGTGCGTTGAAAGCTAATAATATACACCGCATAATAAGCCAGTTTTGTTAGTGTCAGCAGCCTGTCTTTATTGAGGGTGTAAAAGGTGAGAAAAGGAGGGAAGGCTACTATCTTCATCATGCATGGGGGGGGGGCACAGTATCACCCCATCACATTAATGCCCAGGGTAGTACCCCCTTCCTCCCCCTTGGGCTGCCACAGTAGCTCAGGGGTGGCTCAGTGGTTAGCGCTGCTGCCTCACGGCACTCGGGACCCAGGTTCGATTCCAGCCTTGGGCGACTGCCTGTGTGGATTTTGCAGGTTCTCCCCTGTGTCTGCGTGGGTTTGCTCCCTCTGTCCAAATATGGGCAGTTAGGACTGGCCCACGCCACATTGTCCCGTAGTGTCCGGAGATATGCAGGTTAGGTGGGTTAGCTATGGGGAAATGCAGTGTTACAGAGATGGGTGTGGGTGGGATGCTCTTCGGATGGGGGTGTGGGGTTGGTCGGTATGGACGTGATGGGCCGAGTGGCCTACTTTCACACCATAGGGTTTGTACGATTATGGGCAATGTAAACCATCAAAAGGTAGGGAGAGCAGAAATGGACTAAGTCAAGATGGAATTAAAGCACTGTCTTCCCCCCCACC
>NW_025114009.1:0-1001 GCF_004010195.1 Chiloscyllium plagiosum
TGTTGTTTGGCAAATGTATAGGAAAATCCAGGCTGGGTCAGGCAGTGACCCCCCTCCCACAAACCCTCTTTTCAGGCTTCTCCTCTCTGTAACTTCTGCTCCTGATGTAGGTCATGTTACAGGCCCAGATTCGCATTGAATACAGCCCCCATGCCCCACATAAGGTTAACTCAGACAAATCCTCTGCTGTCTCTGAATGCAACATTTTACATCATGACTTCCAGGAAAATAATCAAGTATTTTCCAAAACATAAATATGAACGTTAGAAATAGGAACCTGCGCTGTCATTCAATAAGAACATGGCTGATCTACTCCACTGCTCAACCCCACTTTCCTGCTAACCCCTTGCATCCCTCAACTCGCTGAAATGTCACAAATGAATCCATCCGTCTGTAAATACAATCAGTGACCCAACCTCCACAACTCTCGGGGTTAGGAAATTCCAGCCATTCACTACATTCTGAAAGAAGACATTTCTTTCCATCTCAGTTTGAAATCGATATTTCTTATTCTGTATCTACATATCTGACTTGGAGACTCTGCTCTGGTGTGGAATCACATTCTCAACACAGATCTTGTCAAGCCCCCTCTGTATCTTATCCGTTTCAGTAATGACACTCTCATTCATTTAAACCGCAATGAATAATCACCTCAGTATTTTTGATGTATTCAATAATTCAATCCTTTCATCCCAGGAACCAGTCTAATGAACCAACATTTCTGCATCAACATGCTGACGTAATGTCTCATATACAGGAACAGTCCAATTCGTTGTACTGCTCCTTTTTTTGGGAGTCCTCTCCATTTAATAACTGCCTGACTTTTGGTTGTCAGTGTCATCCTCAAATTCGAATGTATATTGTACTCAGCTCCCGCCGTCAGGAGCTGAGTGCAGCTCTTGTAAGCAGCTCTTGCCATCGGACTGATATTTGTGGTACTCCAGTAGGTACATTTTTTTCATAAAGACCGATGAATCATGACTCTCCGATTTGTAAGTGTT
>NW_025114010.1:0-1001 GCF_004010195.1 Chiloscyllium plagiosum
AGTAAACTGCAATATCTGCATAGTATGGAGAGTTGTGCAGACCATGTTAGTGTGTTACTCAGTAAACTGCACTATCTGCCCAGCATGGAGAGCTGTGCAGACCATGTTAGTGTGTTTCTCATAAACTGCACTATCTGCCCAGCATGGAGAGGTGTGCAGACCATGTTAGTGTGTTGTTCAGTAGACTGCAATATCTGCATAGTATGGAGAGCTGTGCACACCATGCTTGAGTGTTGTTCAGTAGACTGCAATATCTGCATAGTATGGAGAGCTGTGCACGTTGTTCAGTAAACTGCACTATCTGCCCAGCATGGAGAGGTGTGCAGACAATGTTATTGTGTTGTTCAGTAAACTGCACTATCTGCCCAGCATGGAGAGCTGTGCAGACCATGCTAGTGTGTTTCTCATTAAACTGCACTATTTGCCCAGCATGGAGAGGTGTGCAGACCATGTTAGAGTGTTGTTCAGGAAACTGCACTATCTGCCCAGCATGGCGAGCTGTGCAGACCATGCTAATGTTTTGTTCAGTAAACTGCACAATCTGCCCAGCATGGAGAGCTGTGCAGACCATGTTAGTGTGTTGTTCAGTAAACTGCACTATCTGCCCAGCATGGGGAGATGTGCAGACCATGTTAGTGTGTTACTCAGTAAACTGCACTATCTGCCCAGCATGGAGAGCTGTGCAGACCATGTTAGTGTGTTAATCATAAACTGCACCTTCTGCTTAGCATGGAGAGGTGTGTAGACCATGTTAGTGTGTTGTTCAGTAAACTGCACTATCTGCCCAGCATGGAGAGCTGTGCAGACCATGCAAGTGTGTTGTTCAGTAAACTGCACTATCTGCCCAGCATGGAGAGCTGTGCACACCATGCTTGTATGTTACTCAGTAAACTGCACTATCTGCCCAGCATGGAGAGCTGTGCACACCATGCTTGTGTGTTGTTCAGTAAACTGCAATATCTGCATAATATGGAGAGCTGTGCACACCATGCTTGTGTGTT
>NW_025114011.1:0-1001 GCF_004010195.1 Chiloscyllium plagiosum
TTTCACTCATCAGTATAATGTGGAGTAAATGTTGAGATCAAGTGAAACTGACATTCGTGCTCTATGAGTGGGGGTTTCTTACAGTTTAACAAATGGACTCTATTAGTAGATGTATGATCATGGACTATGCACTGAGTCGACGATGACCATAATTAATAGACAATTTTTGTTTGCCTCTTAAATCACGTAAGATGACATTGAATAGTCAAGGAAATCCTTTGAGATCTGAACCAGATAATCGCTTTATCCTTTATTGTATTAAAACAGTCACATTGTTATCTATGTTATTTCTCACTGCAGATATCCGAGCCATGTTTATTAATATATGGACCTTCCTGTGTCCACAAATGACTTTCAAACATCATCACTTTCTTTGGAAACGCCTCTACCAAATGAGAGTACACTTATGAAACAACCAACACCCTCCTCTTATACAGCATAAATGGTGTTCGTTTTTTTACTTTATTATTTCGCAACGTAAAAATCTTTGTCTTGTTTCAGCAATAGTCTGGCTTTGTACTATAAATTGCATATCTAAATGAAATAACGACTTTATTATTAATCTTGACAATTTAAGAAAGTGGGGATGGAACGAAGTGCATGTTAAGATGTATCCCAATTAGCTTTTCTATCCCTTGAGCGTTAAGCAATGCAATATCGGACATTGTCTTCGATTTGTAATTCTTTTGTTGACATGCGTTGCAAATGGGAGTTCAACGATGAACATGTCCCACCGTACTGTCCCTCCAAATGCGTCCAAATAATATGAATTAAATGGTAAATTTTCAGTCCAATCTGCTCTGGAAATTCTTCAACTCAGCTGATTCGAATGGAGCAATTTCTTCTTCGTATGTTCACCAGTACGTTCTTTTTCCTTTCTCTTTTTTTTTAACCAGTATCAATGCATCAAGTGGAATTGAGTTTACTTAGCTGGTAAAGCAGGGTGTGGGCTTGAAAGTCGCAGGTAGCATACTCTAAAGAAGAGAAACACCCATGCTACA
>NW_025114012.1:0-1001 GCF_004010195.1 Chiloscyllium plagiosum
TCCCCAGTCAGACCTCCCTCTCCCCATCACACCCCCAGTCAGACTGCCCTGGACCCATCAACCACCCCCTCCCTCTCTCAGTCATTACTGCAGACCCTCAAAGCGCCTCTGAACAATGCAAACATTGAGAAATAATGGGAGCTTGTGATAAAGGGACGTTAAAAACATGGGAGTGCATTGGCTGTATCTCGCAGGAGGACTGAAAGCTCAGGGCGCAATTAGGAAAGGAGAATAAATACTGAGAGATATTTAAAAATACATTTATGAGGGGAGTGTTTTATTCAGGAGAAGTGGGGGAGTCTGAGCAGATTCAGAGGGCAGAAAGACCCCGTGGGGGTGAGGAGGAGAGGGGGGCGCAATATTGGCCGGTTTTCACCCCCCAGCCCCTGTACAAGGGGAGGGGGGGCTCCTCGGAGACCCCCTCCAGCCGGTGGAGGCTTCACAACTTCCGGGATTCCCCCGAATTTGTAACAAACATGAAACTGACACACAGGCGGCGCGTGCGCTCCACGTGTTCGGCGGCTGTCCGCCAATCAGAGGCCGCCTGCTCCTGGCGCAGCAGCCAATCGCAGGCCGGGGCACGAGGAGCCTTGTGCGTGATCCAGTCTCCAGGAGAAACAACAGGAATTCAACATGAGCCTGATCCATTCACCATCAGGGACTGTATTAACCCATTTATCACCAGCGACAGCATTAACCCATTTATCACCAGCGACAGCATTAACCCATTTATCACCAGGGACAGTGCTGTCCGCCAATCAGAGGCCGCCTGCTCCTGGCGCAGCAGCCAATCGCAGGCCGGGGCACGAGGAGCCTTGTGCGTGATCCAGTCTCCAGGAGAAACAACAGGAATTCAACATGAGCCTGATCCATTCACCATCAGGGACTGTATTAACCCATTTATCACCAGGGACAGCACTAACCCATTTATCACCAGGGACTGTATTAACCCATTCATCACCAGGGACAGCATTAAACCATTCATCACCAGGGACAGCACT
>NW_025114013.1:0-1001 GCF_004010195.1 Chiloscyllium plagiosum
CGAAACGTCTGCAACACAAATTCCAGCTCGGTGAACAGAACCACAACAACGAGCACCCGAGCTACAAATCTTCACCCAAACTTTGAATGTTCAAGAGAGGATTGAGACAGCAAAGGGGGCATGAGCTGGTCAGATTAGGGAGAATCCCAGGACATTCTCTAAGTACATCAAGAGGAAGAGAGTAACCATGCAAAGTGAAGGGCCCATTCGAGACCGAGGGCAACGTCTGTGCAGGAAGCTGGAGGGAATTGGTAGGGTGTTAAGTGAACACTTCACATCCGTCTTTACTCAGGATGAACAGGATGTCGGTCCAGAATTTGGGAAGGAGCTAGGGAAGCCCTTCAGCAGGTCAATATGAGAAGTGAGGAGGGTCTGGATGTTTTAGCAGGTTTAAACGTGGACGAATTCCCAGGTCTGGCGGGCTGTATCCCAGACTGCTGAGGAAAGAAATCACTGGGGCTCTGATCCAAATGTTCAATTCCTCTCTGGCCACACAGGAGACGTCAGAGGACGGGAGGACAGCAAATGTGGCTCCACTTTATTAGAAGGGTGGTAGAGATAGACATGGGAACTGTAGACTCACATCAGTGACAGGGAAACCATCAAAGAAAAATCTGAAGGAGAGAATTATTCTTCAGATTTATTCTTCATTATTCTTCTTGGGCAGATATGTTTTGATCAGGGATAGTCAGTGTGGCTTTGTCAGAGGGAGGTCACGCCTGACAAATCTGGTGGAGTGTTTTGAGGAGGTGACCACGTGTGTAGGTGAGGGGAGGGCAGTTGATGTAGTTTATCTGGATCTCAGCAAAGCCTTTGACAAGGTCTCACACGGGAAACGGATACAGAAGGTAAAAGCTCAGGGCATCCAGGGTCACTGGGCAAGATGGACCCAAAGCTGGCTTAGTGTCAGGGGACAGAGGGTGGTGGCAGGAGGCTGTTTGTGTGACTGGAGCCCGGGGTGCAGTGGAGTCCCACAGGGATCACTGCTGGGTCCCTTATTG
>NW_025114014.1:0-1001 GCF_004010195.1 Chiloscyllium plagiosum
AAAATGCCTTGTGTAAGGGCCCGATACATAACTAACGTATTCCTTTCATACTCTTCTCATCACGCGCTCAAGGACAAGGGCTGGGAAACATTCGAGTTCTTACGTTCTCATTCCCTTGCCGTGGACATAACTGTCTTTATGCTTTCCTTAGCTTTTCTGCTGAATTCGACTGCTCGCCAGGCAAGGTTGAATGTTCAAACAGTTCAGCAAAGACAAGCTGTCTCCGAGACTGCAGAATTCAGCAAATTGTTTGCCAAGTTCAGAAAAATTTTAAAATTAGCATTGCATTTTCTTTCAGGTTGCACAGAAAATGTTAATTTTGTAAATTTTCCATTACACTGTCAGAGGGGAAATCAGGATCTCAGCTGTGGATCAAATAATGATTGATAACTATTGCACACCACTTCCATAGTTTTGTAATCCACATTTCAATATATATAGCTCCATATCAGGAGGGCATTTTAATAACCTTAACTCTTCGTAGTTTGCATATTTCGGTCTGTACAGAAAATCATTTTTCCCTGTATGTCATATTGCATAAATGCATTTCATTAGAGTCATAGAGTCATAGAGATGTACAGAATGGAAACAGACCCTTCGGCCCAACCCATCCATGCCGACCAGATATCCCAAGCCTATCCCAAGTCCCGCCTGCCAGCACCTGGCCCTTATCCCTCCAAACTCTTCCTATTTATATACCCACCCAAATGCCTCTTAAATGTTGCAATTGTACCAGCCTCCATCACATCCTCTGGCAGCTCATTCCATACACGTACCACCCTCTGCGTGAAAATGTTGCCCCTAAGGTCTCTTTTTTTATCTTTTCCCTCTCATCAGAAACCTATGCCCTCTAGTCTTGGACTCCTCGACTCCAGGGAGAAAGATTTTGCCTATTTACCATATCCATGCCCCTAATAATTTTGTAAACCTCTATAAGGTCAATCCTCAACCTCTGACGCTCCAGGGATAACAGCCCCAGCCTGTTCTGCCTCTCCCTATAG
>NW_025114015.1:0-1001 GCF_004010195.1 Chiloscyllium plagiosum
ACATGATTTCCCACACACAAAGCCATGTTTGCTCTCCCTAATCAGTCCTTGCCTCTCCAAATACATGTACATCCTGTCCCTCAGGATTCCCTCCAACAACTTGCCACCCACCGACATCTGGCTCACCGGTCTATAGTTCCCTGGCTTGTCCTTACCACCCTTCTTCAACAGTGGCACCTCGTTAGCCAACCTCCAGTCTTCCGGCACCTCACCTGTGACTATCGATGATACAAATATCTGAGCGAGAGGCCCAGCAATCACTTCTCTACTTCCCACAGAGCCCGAGGGTACACCTGATCAGGTCCTGGGGATTTATCCACTTTTATGCATTCCAAGGCATCCAGCACTTCCTCCTCTGTAATATGGACATTCTGCAAGATGTCACCATTTATTTCCCTACAGTCTATATCTTCCATATCCTTTTCCACAGTAGATACTGATGCAAAATACTCATTTAGTATCTTCCCCATTTTCTGTGGCTCCACAGAAAGGCCGCCTGTCTGATCTTTGAGGGGACCTATTCTCTCCCTAGTTACCCTTTTGTCCTTAATGTATTTGTAAAAACCCTTTGGATTCTCCTTTATTCTATTTGCCAAAGCTATCTCATGACCCCTTTTTGCACTCCTGATTTACCTCTTAAGTATACTCCTACTTCCTTTATACTCTTATAAGGATTCACTCAATCTATCCTGTCTATACCTTACATAAGCTTCCTCCTTTTTCTGAACAAAACCCTCAATTTCTTCAGTCATCCAGCATTCCCTATACCTTCCAGCCTTTCCTTTCACCCTGACAGGAATATACTTTCTCTGGATTCTCGTTATCTAATTTCTGAAGGCTTCCCATTTTCCAGCTGTACCTTTATCTGCAAACATCTGCCCCCAATCAACTTCCGAAAGTTCTTGCCTAATACCGCAAAAAATTGGCCTTTCTCCAATTTAGAACTTAAACTTTTAGATCTGGTCGATCCTTCTCTATCACTATTTTAAATCTAATAGAAT
>NW_025114016.1:0-1001 GCF_004010195.1 Chiloscyllium plagiosum
TACGGATTGAGAGATTGTGAGTGTGTGTGATGCGGATTGAGAGAGTGTGTGTGTGATCCGGATTGAGAGAGAGTGTGTGCGCGATGCGGATTGAGAGAGTGTGTGTGTGCGATGCGGATTGAGAGAGTGTGTGTGTGCGATACGGATGAGATTGAGAGATTGTGTGCGTGCAATGCGGTTTGAGAGATTGTGTGTGCGATGTGGATTGGGAGTGGGTGTGTGTGCGATGCCGGATTGAGAAGTGTGTGTGCAATGCGGTTTGAGAGATTGTGTGCACGATGTGGATTGAGAGATTGTGTGATGCAGATTGAGAGTGTGTGTGCGTGATGCAGATTGAGAGAGAGTGTGTGCGATATGCATTGAGAGATTGTGTGTGTGATGCGGATTGAGAGAGTGTGTGTGCGATGCCGATTGAGCGATGCTGATGGAGAGATTGGGTGATACGGATTGAGAGAGTGTATGCACGATGCGGATTCAGAGAGTGTGTGCACGATGAGGATTGAGAGATTGTGTGCACGATGCGGACTGAGAGTGTGTGTGCGATGCGGATTGTGAGTGTGTGTGTGCGATGCGGATTGAGAGAGTGTGTGTGCGATGCGGATTGAGAGAGTGTGCGCGCGATGCCGATTGAGAGAGTGTGTGTGCGATGCGGCTTGAGAGAGTGTGCGTGCGCGATGCAGATTGAGAGAGTGTGTGTGTGTGCGATGCGGTTTGAGAGAGAGTGTGTGCGCAATGCGGATTGAGAGAGTGTGTGTGTGCGATGCGGATTGAGAGAGAGTGTGTGCAATGCGGTTTGAGAGATTGTGTGCACGATGTGGATTGAGAGATTGTGTGATGCAGATTGAGACTGTGTGTGCGTGATGCAGATTGAGAGAGAGTGTGTGTGCGCGATGCGGATTGAGAGTCTGAGTGTGTGTGTGCGATGCAGGATGCGGATTGAGAGTCTGAGTGTGTGTGTGCGATGCAGTTTGAGAGAGTGTGTGCGCGCGATGCGGATTGAG
>NW_025114017.1:0-1001 GCF_004010195.1 Chiloscyllium plagiosum
ACGGGGGGAGTGATATTGAACAGTGAGGGGTCCTCACGGGGGGAGTGATATTGAACAGTGAGGGTCCTCACGGGGGGAGTGATATTGAACAGTGAGGGTCCTCACGGGGGGAGTGATATTGAACAGTGAGGGGTCCTCACGGGGGGAGTGATATTGAACAGTGAGGGGTCCTCACGGGGGGAGTGATATTGAACAGTGAGGGTCCTCACTGGGGGGGATATTGAACAGTGAGGGTCCTCACGGGGGGATATTGAACAGTGAGGGGCCTCACGGGGGGATATTGAACAGTGAGCGGTCTCACCGGGGGATATTGAGTCATGAGGGTCCTCGCGGCTGTCTGTTGGACAATGAGGCCTTATGGGGTGGATATATTCACCAAATCCACGTTGCCGCAGAGGGCTATGTGGGCGCGGAGGGAGATTTACCAGGATAAGAGTGGAGTTGGGGGCGTGTCTGGCTTTTTCCAAGTAACGAGTTATTATCCAAAAATCTTGATTATAAGTATACTATTTACTTTTTATCCTCATTCCCTTGTGTTGCACTCTCTGTAACTGTAGTGCAGGAAGCAAAATCAAGGAGATAATGGGGTCAAAGTGTCGCCCCCTAACCGTTCGCTTCAGGATAGCAGCCAGAATGCAGATTAAAACGGGAGCAACAATTTTTATTGTGTCGGATAAGGTGCTGATGAGTGGGCATGTTGACCCCAATGGGTGCCACGCAGACAATATTTCAGTTTGTGTTTCTCTTTTTCACCCTGTCTTCCGCTGCCCGTCCTATTTCTCAGGAGTTTTTCAGTGAAAACCTGTGGGAGAAAGTGCCACGATCGTGGAGGGAGACACTGTCCAAACTGACTGCCCCACAGCTAGCGGCATTGCTGCTTGAACGAGGACACTGTTCTGGGTATGGAATGGCCTCAGAGAGAATGATGCATTTCTGTACCTTTTTCTGGTTACTCTACTGCTTGAAAAGACCGGGCGCTGTTTGAATACTCTCTGTAGACC
>NW_025114018.1:0-1001 GCF_004010195.1 Chiloscyllium plagiosum
CTCTAAGCCTGTGAATCTAAAGCTTTGATCACCTATTCTAGTAAAGATTTCCAGACGCAACTCAATAAGATCTCAGCCTTGTGCATTTGCCACAAACTATATTGTTGTTTAAACCCAAGATCCAATCTAAACAAAATCATCATTCTGATTCCAACATCCTTCAGATTCCACAAACCATTCTTGGTCCCATTCAGCAGGTTCTATGAATCCCGCTACCTCTAACCCCCTGCAGGATCCATACCCCTTCTTAAATTTGTGCCATCCTCAGTTTCTGAAGGCCTTCGTACCTCCGTAGCTTGTTCTGGACGCTACAACTTTTCCTTACTCTGCAGTTTTACCTGGAAGAGTACTTGAAGTTGGAGGAGGTTACAGAGATAGGGAGGGATATCAGGATAGGAGGGCATTGCAGGCATTAGGAAGACTGGTGTGGTAAAAGGAGGCTTTTGGAATTGTGAAGTTTCATGTTGATTAAGGTATTTCTTGTGGTAGGGAGGATTTGAAGGGAGGATGACATTTACACAGATGTGGTGTAGGTGATGGACTGATTATGAGATGACTAGATGGATGGAGAAGCCGGTGGAGTTCATTGAAAGGCTGAGTGAAAGCGACTGGAGGAAGTTTCATAGATAGTGTATCTTGCAGAAACTGGATTGCGAGAGTCACAGGCATCAGAGTGCTTTCTAAAGATCGGGGGTGTTACATGATCCTGAGAGGATTGCACAGATAGGGAGGAATGTAGGGTCTACACACATGGATATTTTTGTTGAGACTGGAAGATATTACACTGATTGGTCACGTTTTATAAGCTGCAGGAGTCCAGGGAAACAGGGAGGCTTGAATTGATAGGAGGAATTTACAGAGAGAGGGAGCTATTTCGGACAGTACCAGGTTGCAGGTAGAACATAGAACAGAAAGGGCCCTTCCGCCCTCGATGTTGCGCCGTCCTGCGAACGAATCTAAGCTCATCGCCCAAACTATCCCATCGACATCCATATGCTTTT
>NW_025114019.1:0-1001 GCF_004010195.1 Chiloscyllium plagiosum
ACTAGAGAGAAGGTGGGGCCCCTTAAAATCAGGAAGTCATCTCTTTGTGGACCCACAGGAGATGAATTAGGTTTTTTTTTCTGTTTACTGTCATCTGTACTCACATAAGGACATGAAACGTTTATAAGTCGCCACATTAGACGCCACCTTATGTACAAAGTTCCCCTCTCCCTCAAGGTATGGAATCTTGGTACAATGCAGAAAAATAAAGAAACTAAATTTCAAAGGGAAAACATTACAGTCCGTCCTATAAAAGTGGAAGAACTAAAAAAATACAATTAACAGTTTAACAACACACTCCATAAGCGCCTGGCCATGCTGGGGTCACACTTCCCACCTGGACTCGAACTTCCCACTCTGATGCCTTACACCCTGTTCCTGCTGGATGCATGACATTCTACAAAAATATATCGCTTTAATATTTAATGGGGAATCGAGGGACGTGGAATCGCGGGGAATGCAGGGAAATAAATCCATGTAGTCACGGTTTGAAAGGAGGCCACATTACAGAAGAGGGACTGTTAGAGGAATTAAAATGTATAATCGTAGATAAATACCCAGGACCTCTTCAAGTGTATCACAGATCATTGCAGGAATCTGGGGAATAAATTTCGCGGACTTTAGCTAAGGTATTTGCATAATTCTTCAATGTTCTGAGGCAGGGTCACTAGATCCGATACATTAACTCTGGTTTATTGCACTGATGCTGCCACAACTGCTGAGATTTTCCAGCTACTTCTGTTTTTGTGACTGATTTACAGCAGCTGCAGTTCTTTGGAACTTTTTTGTGTGAATGACAGCCATGGGTGTGGAGAACTGTAAGACAGTTAATGTTGTGACATTATTGCTAAAAACAAAATGCTGCAAGGAAAAGCCAGCGAACTTCAGACCGGTGGGCATGATGTCAGGGTGAGTAAATGTTCGGAGTAGATTCTGACAGCATTGATCTCCATGCATTTAGAAAGGCCATGACTAATCTTGGTTAGTCAGTGTGGTTTTGT
>NW_025114020.1:0-1001 GCF_004010195.1 Chiloscyllium plagiosum
ATTGTGCAGTTATACATGTTATATATGTGAAGCCACCATAGTTTAACTATTGGATGGAGAGAGATAACTGATGGCAGTTTTACATGGGGTCGTTACACCTCAGATCAGGGGAGAGGCTGAGAAGGACATTCCTTCATCATAACCTCAGCCAGTGCAGGAAGTGAACTCACACTGTTGGCATCATTTACCCAGCTGTCCAGCAAACTGAGCTAACCAACAATACACCAGAAACAGTATGTTACAGAGTGGATGATGTACAGTGAACTGTGTGCAAACAACTGCATAATATCAATCAAAACATATCACCGTGTAAACAATATACAGCATACAGTGAGTTACAGAGGAAATAAGAAACAGGTGGGAATGACTGAAAGGGTGAATAAGAAACAGCAGGCAGTGGTTTGGAGTGACGACTAAGAAGATGGCGATATACGACGGAATGAAACGAACACGAGTTTTAGAGTGAACAAAAAACAGCTGGCAAAGTGCGACAGACCAAATACGAAGCAGCTGGCTGTGAGTTACTGTCAAAGAAACGGCTGACAGTAACTAAGTCTGATTAGCAAATTGCTGGTGGTTTATTACAGAGAGAAGAATAGTCAGCAGGCAGGGTATTGCAGAGTAAATGATAAAAAATCTTGCAGGGAGTTACAGAGTGAGGAATATTCAGCAGGCAGGGTATTATAAACTGAATAATAAACATCTGGCAGTCACTGCTACAGTGAAAAATAAAAACCTGAAAGCTTTCCAGAGTGATAGACACAGAGTGAATCATGGAGAGAATATGAAACAGCAAAAAGGGAATTCCAGAGCAAGTAATAACTAATTGGCAACGAGTGACAGAGTGAACCATTAACAACTGACGGGAGTTACAGAGTGAACCATCAACGATGGGCGGGTGTTACAGAGTGAATAATAAACAACTGGCGGCTGTTACAGAGAGAATAATAAACAACTGGCTGGAGTAACAGAGTGAATAATAAACAACTGGCGGGAGTTAC
>NW_025114021.1:0-1001 GCF_004010195.1 Chiloscyllium plagiosum
AGAAAGTGAGGACTGCAGATGCTGGAGATCAGAAAATGATCAGATGCTGAAAATGTATTGCTGGAAAAGTGCAGCAGGTCAGGCAGCATCCAAGGAACAGGAGAATCGACGTTTTGGGCATGAGTCTTTCTTCAGGAATGATTCTCCTGCTCCTTGGATGCTGCCTGACCTGAGGCACTCCACAAGCCTCAGGCCTGCAATCTGACAAGCATCCTTCCACTATTACCCTCTGCTTCCTACCATCAAGCCAATTAGAGAAAAGTATTTGTCTTTGATAAGGAATTAGTTTGGATGAAGGAGACAGAGAAGAGGGATAATATGTGTGTCCTCCAATGAGCAAGATGTGAATAGTGGTGTACCCAGGGATCTGTGCAGGGACCTCAGCATTTCATGATATTTCTCAATGACTTGGATGAAGGAATAGAGAGCCATCTATCCAAGATTGTTGATCACACTGAGTGAGGTGACTTGAAGGAGGTTACAGAGATATGGAGGGTGGAGGATAGGGAGGGATTTGAGAACAAGGATGAGAATTTGAAAATCAAGGTGTTGTTGATCCAGGAGCCAATGTAGGCATGGTGTGCAGGGGGTTGGGGAAAACGGGACTTGGTGCAAGTTTGGATATGGGCAACAGAATTTGGGATGAGCTGAAAGTTATATAGAACAGTGGCTGTGATGTGTGCAAGCACAACATTGGAATGGTCATGTTTGGAGTCCCATAGACATGGCTGAGATTTTCAGCCATTTCTTTGCGATATGGAGGATATGGGGCTCAGATCAGCCTCAAATATGAGACCCAGTTTGTAAAGAGTGTTTGTAAAGAGTCTGATTGAGCAGCAGACAGTGCTCAGAGAGAGGGATGGAGTTTGTACTGGGACCTGAAGGGGATGGCTTTGATCTTCCCAACGTGTTTCCCAGTGAGCCTGGCTCCTCAGTCCTGACTGCTCTTAGCTGCTGTGATTGTCATTGATTGGACACTTATTATTAGAGATTCTGACCAC
>NW_025114022.1:0-1001 GCF_004010195.1 Chiloscyllium plagiosum
ACTGTATTCCATGTGGCGCTCCATGTCGGGGATGGGGGTGTGTATCGGGCAGATGTTCATTTCCTGGTGTGCCCCATGTTCTGCTCCATGTTACATAGGGGATTCAGCGGCTTTGAAAGATGGTCTGTGCCTGTCCACTGAACGTCTGACGTCTGTGTTTGTCCCTCTGAGTTCATTGTGTGGTCAGTAACACGAGGAAGCCGCTGGAGTATTATTGTAAAGGACCAGGTATCTAACATCTCTGACAATGCTCGCCTCAAAAAAAAAAGGCTATTGCCTCGTTTTCTTTAAAGAAATATTTTTAAAGCCGAACTGCGTACTGCAAACGGCTGAAGTAAATAACTTATAAGGCTTTTCAGGTTTTTTAAAAAGTGCATATTGATAACAATGGCCAGCTCTCACGGACCTGGCTTTGCAGTTTTTCTCAGCTATAACAGTCACCAGGTGCTTGCAGTCGGAGATAGGTTGGATTCTTTCAGTAAATGATCCTTCACTGCAATTCTCTCTGAAATCTGTCTTGATGCTGTTTCCTCCTGGATTGGAGAACTGCATGCAAGACGGATTGGCCTTGGATGTGTCTTTTTGCCAAGAGTGAGATTATGGGGTGTTAGTACATTGAAACAATTCATGAGTAGATGGTACTGTATCTATTAATCTGTTAAGGTTTCCAGTAGTTGAGTTATTCTAAACTCCCCTATGTATTTTTATTAGAGTGTTTAAATAAATTGTGTTTTGCTTACAGTTGATTGGTTTGACCAACTGCATCACATCTGGAACACCCATTTCACATCTGTCTTTACTATAAAGTAGTGGGGCGGCACGATAGCTCAATAGTTCGCACTTCTGACTCACAGAACCAGGGAGCCAGTATCAATTCCTGATTACGACTGTGTGGAGTTTAAACATTCTCACTGTGTCTGCATGGATTTCCTTTGGGTGCTCTGGTGTCATCCTACAATCCAAGGATATGCAGGTCAGGTGAATTGGCCGTGCTAAATTGC
>NW_025114023.1:0-1001 GCF_004010195.1 Chiloscyllium plagiosum
GAGAAACTTCTTCAGCCAGAGAGTGGGGAATCTCGGGAATTCACTGCCACAGACAGCTGTGGGGGGCCAGGTCATTGAGTGTATTTAAGACTGAGTTAGGTAGGTTCTTGATTGTCAAGGGGAACAAGGGTTATGGGGAGGAAGCGACAGCATGGTGTTGAGAAACTTATCAATCTTGATTATATGATTGAGCAGATTGGATGGCTGAATGGTCTAATTTCTGCTCCTATGTCTTATGGGCTTATGATCTTACAGCAGATTTCCTCCTCTGAAGGACATTAGTGAACCAAATGGGATTTTAAACAATAGCCCATGTTCAATTGCAGATTTTGAATTTTGAGCATTGAATATAAATTTTAGTCATCTGTCATGGTGGGGTTTGAACCCATCCATAAAACTCCAGAGTCTGAAGCCTTTATCTGTGATATCACCACTACACCATCACTGCCAGCCCAAGGGACTCACTGATAGTGTCATCAAAACATAGAAATAACCCTTTCGATGCCCTCAAAAATCCTTCAGGATTAGTAATCTGCAACTCCAGATCTATTCTCTGGAAACTTGGACAGGCAGGGAAAGTGGGCAAAGAAATAGCAGATGGAATACAATGTGGGAATGTATGAGGTTATATATTTTAGTAGGAAGAATAGAGACATTGACTATTTTCTAAACGGAGAAAGTGATGCTGATTCTCCTGTTCCTTGGATACTGCCTGACCTGCTGCGCTTTTCCAGCAACACATTTTCAGCTATTTTCTAAACAGGGAAAGGCTTCAGAAATCTGAAGCGCAAAGGGACCTCAGAGTCTTGTTCAGAATTCTCTTAAGGTTAACATACAGATTCAGTTAGGAAGGCAAATTTGCCTTCATTTCTAAGTTAAAAATCACACAACACCAGGTTATAGTCCAACAGGTTTAATTGGAAGCACTAGCTTTCGGAGCACTGCTCCTTCACAGCCGTGCCTGGCTGTGGGTGGCACGGTGGCACAGTGGTTAGCACTGC
>NW_025114024.1:0-1001 GCF_004010195.1 Chiloscyllium plagiosum
CTCAGTCTGACGGGTGTGAAACTGCTCTGATTCACAATCTTGCAGATATGAAACTGCACTTATTCTCAGTCTGACAGCTGTGAAACTGCACTGATTCTCAGTCTGACAGATATGAAACTGCACTGATTCGCAGTCTAGCAGCTGTGAAACTGCACTGATTCTCAGTCTGGCATATATATGAAACTGCACTGATTCTCAGTCTGACAGCTGTGAAACAGCTCTGATTCTCAGTCTGGCAGATATGAAACTGCACTGATTCTCAGTCTGACAGCGATGAAACTGCACAGATTCTCAGTCTGACAATTATGAAACTGTAATGATTCTCAATCTGACAGCTGTGAAGCAGCAGTGATTCTCAGTCTGAGCAGTGAAACTGCACTGATTCTCAGTCTGACAGCTATGAAACTGCACTGATTCTCAGTCTGGCAGCTATGAAACAACACAGATTCTCAGTCTGACAGCTGTGAAGCTGCACTGATTCTCAGTCTGACAGCTATGATAGTACACTGAGTCTCCTTCTGACAGCTGTGAAAGAGCACTAATTCTCAGTCTGACAGCTATGAAACTGCTCTGATTCTCAGTCCAGCAGATATGAAACTGGACTTATTCTCAGTCTGACAGCTGTGAAACTGCACTGATTCTCAGTCTGGCAGATATCAAACTGCACTGATTCTCAGTCTGACAGCTATGAAACTGCACTTATTCTCAGTCTGACAGCTGTGAAACTGCACTGATTCTCAGTCTGGCAGATATGAAACTGCACTGATTCTCAGTCTGACAGATGTGAAACAGCACAGATTCTCAGTCTGGCAGATATGAAATTGCACTGATTCTCAGTCTGGCAGCTATGAAACAACACAGATTCTCAGTCTGACAGCTATGATAGTACACTGAGTCTCCTTCTGACAGCTGTGAAAGAGCACAAATTCTCAGTCTGACAGGTGTGAAACTGCTCTGATTCTCAGTCCAGCAGATATGAAACTGCACTTATTCTCAGTCTG
>NW_025114025.1:0-1001 GCF_004010195.1 Chiloscyllium plagiosum
GCCATCGTCTAATGAATGGCAGAGCAGAATTGAAAGCCCACTCTTGCAACTTATTCAGGTACTTCTGTTTATTACAAGCCAATTCCCCTTCTCTTCTCGTGTCGAATACTGGTGCGGAGGGAGTCACCTCCCTCTCTTGAAAGACAAAGTGATCCTGCGGCCTTACTCACCTCCTAAATTTTCTGTGTAACAGTCGCGAGCAATTGAATGACTGCTTCCAGTTCCTATGCAACAGCTTTGTGAAAAAAAATGCCCAAATCCTTTTCCCGAGTAACAGGCTTGGATAACTCTGTGACCTCCTTCTGTTTATGTGGAATGGAATTGAGGGACTGAATGTCCTCTTCACATTTCTTGCAGCTTATACTAACTGAAATCCTATCTCCTATTTCTGTAAAACAACCTCAATATCGGAATGATAGATTTTTGTTTCTTATTTTCTGAGTTACTGAGCAAGCAAACAGGCCGATTGGCTCTTTTTTGATATGATAAAATCCAGAAAGTGAATGGCCCTGTCTTTCTATTGTCTACCAGTCTTGAAAGGCTGAATGGCCTAATTCGGCCCCTTTAACAGACTCGTGAGGCAGAATGGACTCCTCCTATTACTGTGTTGCTGGCTTGAGAAATTAACTAGTCTCCTCCAATTGGACCTTTATAGAGATATGAAGCATGGAAATAAAATTCAAAGAAAAAGAAACTCCCTGCTGACCAGACGTCCTAAATTAATCTTGTCCTATTTGCCAGCATTTGGGCCTTACCTCAAGCGTTCCTGTGTATATTCCCATCCAAATGTCTTTTAAATGTTTTGTTTCACTCCTTCTCTCTCACATTAAACCTAATGCATCTAGTTTTTGACTCCCATCCCCAGGGGCAAAACATTGACCAGTTACCGTATTTATGCCCTTCACGATTGGACACATTTGTGCAAGGCCAAACATTAGCCAACGACGCGCCTGGGAAAATAGCTAAGCCGTATACATCCACTCTTGATAGCTCAAACGCTC
>NW_025114026.1:0-1001 GCF_004010195.1 Chiloscyllium plagiosum
ACTCCCCCCCGGGACACGGCCCGTGCTCACTCCGTCCCAGGACACGGCCCGTGCTCACTCCATCCCGGGATACGGCCCGTGCTCACTCCGTCCCGGGACACGGCCTGTACTCACTCCATCCCGGGACACGGCCCGTGCTCACTCCGTCCCGGGACACGGCCTGCCTGTTTCCTGCCTTGAATCCATGATCTGATTGGTGCCTATTGCTCAGCCAGGTGGGCATCTCCCATCATGCTCTCTTGGTGACTGTGGGTGGGGTTTCATCAGCCACTTGGGGCCAATATCAGAATCTAGTGATCCCCTCGAACAGAATCTATAAATCCTGGTCTTGGAAACCAGGGCCAGCCCTCCCCTCCGAATACTCCTCATCTCTGAATGGTATTTAAATACACACATGGTCACATAAAGATTTCTGCTTTGATTGGTCTCACAGTGAACAAATATTTGCTTACATCCATGAACCCATGTTCTCAAGCACAGCAGGATCTGATGTTGGGATGTTGGGGGTCGGACGGGGGGTTCAGGCAGTCATGGAGAATATTGCTGAACCAATGCACAGTCATCCAGAATGTGTTCCTGTTTTGTGCTGAACAGAGATTCCTGCTCTCATCCTTATGTTCCCCATTTCTCACTCACTGCCCCATGTTGTACAGCACAATTGGCCTTTGTTCTGACATGTTTTGTCCTTTGTCTGTCATGTGGGGATATGTTAAATCAGCAAACAAGAACTTTCAATCTTGCTTGGAAATGATTCATTATTCATTAAACCAAGCAGAAGTTAAAGTTTTGCTGAATCTCTTTGGTCTGTTATGGGAAATGAAACTCTACAATCAGCATTTCAGGAAAACTGTTGCCTTATGTTGGAAGACCAGAGTTAAAGTAAAATGTTTGGACACCTTATTGCTGAATCTCTGAGATAGCAGCAGCACTTCTGGGACAAGTTCAGAAGGTTACTATCTGCAAACAGTATCATCAAGTGTCCACAGTAAATATTCCTGTCT
>NW_025114027.1:0-1001 GCF_004010195.1 Chiloscyllium plagiosum
TTCATGAAAGGGAAATCGTATCGGAGTAACTTATTAGAGTCTTTTTGAGGAAATCGCATTGAGGGGAACCAACAGATATAACAACCGCAGGAACTGTGGATGCTTTAAATCAGAAACAAAAACAGAAGTAGCTAGAAAATTTCAGCAGGTCTGGCAGCATCTGTGAAGAGAAATCAAAGTTAATGTTTTGGGTCTAGTGACCCTTCTTCAGAATTGACGGTAGCTAGGAAAATGTCAGTTTATATATAGAAGATAGGGTGCAGGAGGGGGGTAAGGAGAAAACGATAGGTAGGGAGAGAGCCTAAACAGAGAAAAGAATAGTTGGACAGACAAAGGAGTTGATACTGCGCTGGCTGGGAGGGTGAACAGCTGTAATAGAGACTGTTAGTTGCTAACTATAGGTAGTGTGTAATGTGAGACTATGTGATAGGTATGATAGGTAGCTAGGACATGGGGGAGTCCAGGCCTTAAAATTATTGAACTCAATATTAAGTCCAGAGGCTTGCAGGGTCCCCAAGCAGAAATAAGGTGTTGTTCTTACAGTTTGTGCCGAGATTTGCTGGAGCACAGCAGCAAGTCTGAGACAGAGATGTTGGCCAGGGAACAGGGTAGTGTACTAAGGTGGCAGGCAACTGGAGGTGCAGGGTCTTTTTTGCAGGTAGAACCTAGAAGTTCTGTGAGGCGGTCACTCAGTCTACACTTCATTTCTCCAACGTAGAGGAGACCACATTGTAAGCAATGAATGCAGTAGACTAGATTATGAGAAATGCGGGAAAAGTACTGCTTCACCTGGAAGGTATGTTTGGGTCCTTGGAAACTGAGGAGGGAGGAGGTAAATGGGCAGAATCAGCCTCATTCTTGGATGCACGCATCTCCATCAAGGACAGGCACCTCAATACCTCACTGTACCACAAACCCACAGATAACCTCACAATGCTACACTTCGAGCTTCCACCCTAAACTTATTAAAACAGCCATGTCCTATGGACAAGCCCTACGCA
>NW_025114028.1:0-1001 GCF_004010195.1 Chiloscyllium plagiosum
CCACTATCCATGCGAATGACTTCCTCCCAAACCTATGACCTCTTATTTTACAGCTAAATATTTTGTGCAGCGTTTAATTAATGCCTTTTCAAAGTCCAGGTACTTTACTCCTTCAGGATACCTATTGTCTAACTTTGAATGTGACATCTTTAAAGAATTCGAACAAACAAATGCTTAAAAATGCTGATTCTGATGTATTCTGGTTTTACTTTGCAAATCCGCTGTTGTTAATTAACTAATAATGGAATCTCACATTTTTCCTTAATTCCCAACAGTTTGCTCACAACCTTTTATTGACAAGTGAAGATGATTATCCTAATTCCTAACTTTTCCGTACCCTCTACGTTCCCTTTCCCGTGTACCTCTGTAACAGGTACAAATCTTTAAAAGATCTGTTCCAATTGCTGTGTAATAGGCATGAGTGTCTGAATGGATTCGCTCAGTTCCTAGTTTATACGCTCATCGGGCTGAATGACCCCATGGTGTTCCTACATTATAGTCTTGATGCCAGATTGTTCTGATTTACAGATTCAAAATCTGCTTCTCCTCTTACTGATAATATGTCAGAAGCCTGAAGGATTGTGGAATTTTCCTGTTGCTGTGCGACATTTTGAGGGGCTGAAAGGTAATTTCATATTACTTCACAACAGGTTCGAGATACTGATTAATCACCTCCTGCATCCCTGAAATGAGATCAAAGGAGTGATTTGTCTTCTTCTGTTCCCATACAACAGACACATGGGTGAATTACCTCCACCTTTCCGTAACAAGTCCCAAATAATTTGATCTCCTTCTTTAATTCTCGTGCTGAATGGCCTCCTGTTATTCTAGTGTACCAATCTCTTTCAGTTCCCGTGTTAGCGAATTGAGGAGGTTGAACGGACTGATCCTGTTGCTGCATAACAGGATACTGGTGCCTCATGGCCTACTCTTTGTGCAGTGTTATAGACTCGAGGGACTGATTGGCTTCCTCCTGACTGTGTATCAGGATTCAGGGGCTG
>NW_025114029.1:0-1001 GCF_004010195.1 Chiloscyllium plagiosum
AAGACATGCATTCTTGCACACAGTTCTCCAATCGAGGAGTAAACAGTATCAAGTGAGGTTTCAGAGAGAATAGCGTCGAAGGACAATTTACTAAAACGTCCAACCCTTCTGGGACACCAGTCACCTGGTAACATTTACATCTACAAGAAGAAAATCTGGAAATCTGAAAATCTGTGCGAGCTGGTCATTGTTACTACTATTTATTAAAAACACTAAAAGCCTAATAAGTTGTTTACTTGAGCCGTTTTCAGTAGGCAGTTTGTCCTTTAAGATCGCTTTCTACAAAAAAAGGAGAAAATAATCTTTTTTAAAAATAAGTGACAGCATTGCCACACAATTTAGATGCCTGGTCCTTTACTGAAGGGGCTTCCTCGTGTTACTGATAGTAAGATTACCTGAAAGGGGCAAACACAGGTACAGACCAAGTTACAAGGACGTGTCTCATAACTTCTGAAACACGCCTGTCCATGGACCATCACATGGGACTTACCGGGAAGGGAACAACAAATTGACACACACCATTTCAGTATTTCTGAGTTACGCACTGCCAGCACTCGATACACTAGGGAGCCAAAAGCCAAGGCCAGGGAAAGATGCAGAGGGACAGAGAGATTCACAGTAAAGACAGAAACAGACAGTTAATTAACTGAGAAGATGTTGTGGAAATATGTGGAAAAAAACAGGGCAGTGGGAGTAACTGGAGAAATGAGACCTTCGAGAGTAAAATGACAAGAATGAGAGCATTGAATAAAGGCATTGTCAGATCAGCTGGAATGGTTTGTTACATCAAATTCTGAATCTGCTTCACAGAACACCACAAACAACATAAACTGGACAAGATGACAGCCCAGCATGGAGAGCTGTGCAGACCATGCTAGTGTGTTGCTCAGTAAACTGCACTATCTGCCCAGCATGGAGACCATTGCAAACTTTACTACCATATGCTAACTATACTCGCATCAGATTATTGCCTACAATGGGAAGGTTTGCTCTCTCTGAGT
>NW_025114030.1:0-1001 GCF_004010195.1 Chiloscyllium plagiosum
AACTGCTGTGCTCTTCCAGCACCACTGATCCAGTGTAGCAATTGCCTTGGCAAAGATTTTGGGAACAGAGGTTGGGTTGAACCCGGTGTCTCTCCTTTTGGACTTTCCAAATCTTCCTTCTCTAGATGTATCTGGGAAGAAACTGTTTACCACCCTCTCCTTTTGTGTGAGAAAAACATTTTAGCAAGCTGGGTATCGGAAAGTCCCTCAGGACTTTCGAATTGGCATAGGATATTTATGGAACATATTCCTGTGGACTCCCTTACGAATATGGTGCACCAAAAAACGGAATTGTTCTATAGAACATGGCAGCCCTTCTTGAACTACACCGATGTAGATGTATCAGCCATATTATCTAGGGTCTTTGTTTACCTGTGAGGATGATGGCTGTCAGTTTGGGGGCCCCTGGGAGGAAAAATCCCATATAAATATGGGTCTTGTTACAACTTGAATGTTTTATTTATTTATTTTGAAGGTTTATGTATTTATCTTCTTTTTTGTTAGTTATGTACTGTATTGTAGTTTTTCTTACATAGAGAGTTTTTTTTCTTATATATTACTTTGTGTTTTGGCAGTTGGTAGAGTAGATTAATAGTTTGTTTTCTTTATTTATATTGATGTTACTATTATATTGTAAAGTGGGTACACTATTTTGTACTAGTTGTGTACTTTTATTAAAAAAATTCAAAACCTTTTTTCTTTTCAATATAAATAGTTATTTTTAAAAAATGACCCCATCCAATGCTTTGAGGGTATAAGACTGGGAAAACCTGAACAGTTGGGAGGAGAACTGCCAAGCCACCAGCATCTGCAGACTGCCCGGAGAAGAGCTCCCTTAAAGGTACCTTTTTGATCAGTGACCTGTGAAACAGAAATCCCTAAGAAGAAAAGAAGACCGAGGAAGAGAAGATTCGACATCTGGCTGGTTTTGAAAACTTGAATTTTTGCTAAATCTTAATCGGGAGTTTTATCAGATTAGTATTGTAGAAGGGGAAGGTAAA
>NW_025114031.1:0-1001 GCF_004010195.1 Chiloscyllium plagiosum
CAGGCGGGTCAGTTTGCCACCGGTGCTGTTTACCCTTGGAATATACCTGGAGCAGAGCAACACAAACCCAACTGGAGAGGGTGAATCTGTATAAGGAGAGTCAGTGTGGAGTTAAAATTCAACAAATGTGATGGAATAAAATAAAAGATTTTTGAAGGTAAGGACCTTCAATCTGTTTCACACACTATTGCATAAGAAGCTGGGTAAAAACTGAAGCTATTGTAATAAATGGCTCAAGCTCACCATGGAGAAATAATGTGCTAGGATGGAAAAATGCTGAGTGATCATAAATTACTGCAACTTGCAAACATCAGAATTGAAATCTAGTTTGCTTTTAACCATGTTGTTCTCCATATATGAATAACACAGACGGTCATTTATTATCAAGACAGAAAAGACAATCAATATTATCTTTGACAGCTAACTTGGATTTGGAGAAGATACTGTGGATGATACCAGCCAACAGGATTGTTTGCACAGACAGGCGAATAATAATGTCACCAGTAAATAGCAGAAGGCTGTGGAGGAAAATGAACAGACTGAAGCCCGCTGTGATGGAGTTTGGCATAAAAGGCTCAAGAGAGACAAACTCGACCGAACTACAGAGTTTGAAATGTGAACATGGATAGAGTTGCCTTGGTGTTCATGTGCACAGGTCTTTTACTGTGACAAGATCTGCTGAAGGGGGAAATAGAAAACATGTGGGATGTTAAGCTTCACAAATGCCCCATTGAGTAAGTAAAAAGAAAATGCATAAAGGGAAAATCTGCTGTCCCTTTTTATCTGAAATCTAAACTCAGCAGGTCAGGCAGCGTCTGTGAGAAGGGAACCAGAACCCATTTCTCCCACAGCAGTCTGCAAAGCACCATGGGAGCTCCCTGATCTGATTAGGCCTGTGGCAATTAACACTGCACACAGATATTAATCCAGTGGGTCAGCTTCTTAGATAAACAGCGAATTCCTGAGAATGACGGGGCAGAATCTTGTATGTTGTTCACACC
>NW_025114032.1:0-1001 GCF_004010195.1 Chiloscyllium plagiosum
GATATAGGACAGATGTCACAGGTAGGTTCTTTACTCAGATAGTAGTAAGTGTGTGGAACGCATTGCCTTCAAAAGTAGTAGACTTGCCAACATTAAGGGCATTTAAATGGTCATTGCTTAAACATACAGATGAAGATGGAACAGTGTAGGAGAGATGGGTTTCAGATTGGTTCCAAAGGTTGGCGCAACATTAAGGGCTGAAGGGCCTGTACTGCACTATAATCTTCTATGTTCTATATAGAGCATTTGGGCCTCAAGAGCCCCAATGAAACTATGACTTCTCTGTGTGATGCTTACAGGAAATGAATGCTTGGGTCAACAACCACATGGATTGAGATTCTAAAGTTCAACTCTTGCAGCTCTGCTACACTTCCTTAATTGGCAAACTGATAACTTGTCACATCTTGGGTGATAGTGCAGTATCAAGATGTGAAAAACATCACTGCAGGTGCAGTGACTCGTGATTTCTCAGTTTCAACCCACTGTGTGACTCAGCCTTTCAAAATATGATACGGAGTTCTAGTGTTTCTCATAATCTCCCTGCCTGCAGTTTATGGAAGTGTATTATTCAGTATTGAGAATGAGAGGTGTAAGATCCTGAGGATGTTTCCTCCCATGGGGGAGAATAAAACCAGAAGACATAGTGTCAGAAAGAGAAGTGTCCCACTGAAGATGGAGTTGAGAAGGAATGTTTTTCTCTCAAGGTTATGAATCAGAGCAGCAGATACTGGGTCATCGTATTTATTTAAAATGTTAACTTAGATTTTTGATTGTTGAGGTTGATGACTGAATGAAAGACAAGAAAGTGGAGTTGAAATCACAGATCAGCCAGGGTGAGGCATGGCCTCATAGAGTCATACAGCACAGAAACACACCTTTTGGTCCAACCAGTCCATGCTGAATATAATCCCAAGCTAAATTAGTCCCACCTGCCTGCTCCTGACTCATATCTCTCCAAACCTTTTCTACTCAGGGTGCAGAATGTTCTCACGGGGGAGAGG
>NW_025114033.1:0-1001 GCF_004010195.1 Chiloscyllium plagiosum
GCCTGTAAAAGTGGGAGTGATACAGTGTAGTGTTCAACCTGTAAAACTGGGAGTGATACAGTGTAGTGTACAACCTGTAAAACTGGGCGTGATGTAGAGCAGTGTTGTACCTTTTAAAACTGGGAGTGGTAAAGAGCAGTGTTCAGCCTGTAAAAGTGGGAGTGATACAGTGTAGTGTACAACCTGTAAAACTGGGCGTGATGTAGAGCAGTGTTGTACCTTTAAAACTGGGAGTGATGCGGAGCAGTGTTCAGCCTGTAAAACTGGGAGTGATACAGTGCAGTGTTCAGCCTGTAAAACTGGGAGTGCTACAGTGCAGTGTTCAGCCTGTAAAACTGGGAGTGATACAGTGCAGTGTTCAACCTGTACAACTGGGAGTGATACAGATTAGTGTTCGGCCTGTAAAACTGGGAGTGATGCAGATCAGTGTTGTACCTGTAAAACTGGGAGTGATACAGAGCAGTGGTCAACCTATAAAACTGGGAGTGATACTGAGTGTTCAACCTGTAAAACTGGGAGTGATACAGTGCAGTGTTGTACCTGTAAAACTGGGAGTGATACAGAGCAGTGGTCAACCTATAAAACTGGGAGTGATACTGAGTGTTCAACCTGTAAAATTGGGAGTGATACAGAGCAGTGTTGTACCTGTAAAACTGGGAGTGATGTGGAGCAGTGTTGTACCTGTAAAACTGGGAGTGATACAGAGCAGTGTTCAACCTGTAAAACTGGGAGTGATACAGAGCAGTGTTCAACCTGTAAAACTGGGAGTGATAAAGAGCAGTGTTGTACCTGTAAAACTGGGAGTGATGTAGATCAGTGTTGTACCTGTAAAACTGGGCGTGATGCAGAGCAGTGTTCAGCCTGTAAAACTGGGAGTGATACAGAGCAGTGTTGTACCTGTAAAACTGGGAGTGATTCAGAGCAGTGTTCAGCCTGTAAAACTGGGAGTGATACAGAGCAGTATTGCACCTGTAAAACTGGGAGTGATACAGTGCAGTGTT
>NW_025114034.1:0-1001 GCF_004010195.1 Chiloscyllium plagiosum
CTAGCACAGCAACTTTATCAATCTTGATCTGGTGAAGCCTGTATCCCAGCTCCTCAACGTTTTCATTCACAGTAAGGTATTTTTTTTTCGTGGAAACCGAAGCAAAAAAAGAACTCATTTCGAGCATCCGCTACCTGATCAGACTCCACGCACAAGTTCCCTAAGCTATCCCTGATCGGCCCTACCTTCTCCCTAATCATTCTCTTATTCCTCACGTATGAGGAAATTGTCTTTATTTTCCCTAATCCTTCTTGATAAGCCTTTTTCGTGCTTACTCCTGGCTCTCCACAGTCCACTTCTGAGCTCCTTTCTAGCAAGCCTGTAATCGTCTGAAGCTGTGATACATCCTTTGATCCTCCACCTGAAGTCAGCTGCCTTCTCTATTTTGACAAGAAGCTCCTCTGAGCTTCATCATCTGAGGCTCGTTAATCTTATCCATTCTTACCAGTCTCAGAGGAACAAATCGTGCATCACTCGCAATAACTACACCATAAATAGTCCCCACATGCCTGCTGTGCCTTTCCGTGGAACAATGGCTCGCAGTCTGTACTTTCTTACTCCTATCTCATAGCATCATAATTCCCTTTTCACCAATTAAATATCTTCACTCGGTAACTGCACCTTTCCCTCTCCAAGGCTATGGTAAGTGTGAGACAGTTGTGATCAATTTCACCAAAGTGTTATACCATCGTGAGATCTGAAACCAATCCTGGCTCATTGCCGAGCACCAAAGCCAAAATGGCCTCTCCCCTCGTCGGTCTGTAATCATACTGAGTAAGGAAAGCGTCCTGAACACACTTGACAAAAACGGCGCAATCCAAACCATTTGAGGTTCTCGTCAATATTGCGAATGTTAAAATCACCCAAAAAACAACCCTGCTATATCTGCATTTTTCCAGAATCTGCCCGCCTACGACTTCTTCAATCTCTCTTCTGCTTTTCGTGTTCTGGGGAGAAACCCCAATCAGGTGGCTCTTCCCTTTGGTACTTAACTTCCACCC
>NW_025114035.1:0-1001 GCF_004010195.1 Chiloscyllium plagiosum
GAGTTTGCACATTCTCCCCGTGTCTGCGTGCGTTTCCTCCCACAGTCACAACGATGTGCAGGTCAGGTGGATTGGCCATGCTAAATTGCCCATAGTGATAGGTGCATTAGTCAGAGGGAAATGGGTCTGGGTGGGTTACTGTTTGGAGGGTCGGTGTGGACTTGTTGGGCCGAAGGGCCTGTTTCCATACTGGACGGAATCAAATTGTCACAAGCTTCCTTTTAAAATCTCATTTTAACCTCTGATTTTATAATCAAACAGAAATCTCATTTTAACCTCTGATTTTATAATCAAACAGATACTTTCGTTATGAATTTCTTTTCTTTCTGAACCTGGGAATGTAACTATTGTATGCCTGAGCAGTCTCCTCTCTGCGTGTCCTCATTGGTGACTTACTAGTTTTGGATTCCAGTCCACTTGAATTAGCTCATTTTTCACTTCTTTGACATTAGCCCTTTTCAGTTAAGTTTATTTTCGCTTGCTTTTACCTCCTCCTCTTCCATCGCACTCGCTGTCTGATCATGTTACAGTCGCTGTTTCCTAAACCCACAGTTTGTGTTTCAGTGGTACCTTTAATGTCACAGCACCCTCCGAGCTGCTTCATGGGGGGGCATTATAAAATGGTGCCATGTCGAGTAGTAGAGTCGTGGAAGCAAACTCTTTAGGCCAACTAGTCCACGCCGACCATGTTCTCAAACCAAGCTAGTCCCACCTCACTGCGTTTGGCCTGTATCCCTCCAAGCCTTTCCTATTCACATACCTAACCAAATATCTTTCTAATGTAACTATACCTGCATCCGTCACACCCTCTGTGTAAAAAAAAAAGTCCCTTAAATCCTTTTTAAATCTTTCTCCTCCCACCTTAAAAATGTTCCCCCTAGTTATGAATTTCCCTCACTCTCGGGAAAAGACCCTTGCTATTCACCTTACCTACACCCCTCACGATTTTATCAAAGGTCGCCCCTCAACGTCCTGCGCTCCAGTGGAAAAAAATCCTGTTC
>NW_025114036.1:0-1001 GCF_004010195.1 Chiloscyllium plagiosum
GTTAATGTTCAATTCCATAACTTCACAGCCTGAACCCATTATGGCTGTTCTCCATTTTCCGTACACGCTCCCTCCTGGGTTCCCTAAGTTCGTGCCTTGTTTATGTAGCATTCAACAGAGAAAATCAATTTCTAATATTTACACATTAATTTACACCCATTATATATCTGTGTCTCTTGCACCACAATTTAAAGCCCATTTGTCTTTCACACTGGGCTTCCAAACACTCTTTCCCACCTCTTCCAAGATACTAAAGAGCTCGCTTTCCAATCCTTTACACGTCCAAAGAAGATTTAGACTGTACTTGAAACATTAACATTGTTTCTCTGTCTCTGCAGTTGTTGTCAGACCAACTGAGTTCCTTCAAAAATGAAAAGTTACAGAATACATTTTCATTATAGCAAAGATAATTGGATACAGGAAATCTGAAACAAAAACAAAAATTGTTGGACTTACTGGGTGCTTTGAGGAACAGTCACAGAACCCGAAAGATTAACTCCGCTTTCACTCCACAGATGCTGTCAGACTTGTCACTGTCTTCAGCAATTTCTGGTTTTGAACAAGTTTCAAACATGTGTGTCAAAGCTGCTCACACGCCCTGTCCAACATGGAGCGCCATACACCGGGAAGTGAATGATAATGCAAGGTATACAAATTCATTTGTTCTGAAACTACATAAGGCTGTCATCACCGACACTACAGAGCTCTTAATCATGGTCATGGAGAAAAACAGGGAAACACAGTCGCTTTAAACGGATGATGGCATTGCTGGAGGGGAAAATATTCAGGTGAAAACGTTAAATGCTGTTGAGGAATGCGGCAAATTGGAGGCATGGCATCATGAAGATATCCTAACAGGATGAGAATTTTTTAAAAATGGAAGCGTTCCCACATCAGAAAGCGGGATACGGCACTGTGTATAGGGGAGAAGGGTGACCGGGTCCCCATGCGAATTGAGCAGAATTGTGTTGCAGATATTGCAGCTCAAACTGGGCATTCAT
>NW_025114037.1:0-1001 GCF_004010195.1 Chiloscyllium plagiosum
TGAGCTAGTGAAATACTGCTATATTCCCAGGGATAGAGTCGAATAATGACATGCTGTCAATGGAACAACAAATCTCTTGACACACACGACACGGAGTGAATGATATATTGACAAACCACGTAGCAAAAGAAATCTGGATAGGCTCCACCTATCTTAATTGACAACAGTGTATTAATGTTATGAATTTGAAAGTGTGTACTGTACCTTTAAGAGAAAGTGAATGCTTGTCTGAACTGAGAGCTTCCAAGCACCTATGGTATGAAAGGATGGCAGACCCAGAGTGTCAAGGACAACTGAAAATATGTCACACTTGGCTGTGAAATAGATCCCTGACTGGTTGCTCTTTGGACAACAATTCGAATTTTCCCAATCAGTTTAAATTATGCCCCAGGATACTAAAACCAAATCAAGTTTGAATTTATTCTTTTTCGAAAAACGAACCAATGAGATAATACAATGTTGTGGATATTGAAAATGCAGGCATTTTGAAAATTGCAGACAGAGCAAATCCCATCAACACAGATCCAAGAGGTTAGGAAGCACTCTCTTTTCATATGGAACATATTCACAGTAAACAGAAAAAAGATGACCCAGGGAGATCGACAGCGGGAAGAAGACATCAAAAACAACAGCTGCTGTGTGGTTTTGAAATTAAGTTATTGCAATTTCAAAAAGCAACTTATTGACACAATATATTGCTATAGAGCTGTGGGCAGTTAATAAGCACTTTAGAGAAAGTGGGTACAGAGTTGTGAATAGTTGATGTAAAATGTTCACTTTCAGAGTTAAAAAAATGATGTTTTTATTTAAACAGTGGATTTAGGGAGTTCTCTGCCACTCATATTTTATGAGGTGAATTGAACATTTCTTTGTAGAACATAGAACAAAGAACATAGAACATTACAGCACAGAACAGGCCCTTCGGCCCACGATGTTGTGCCAAACATTTGTCCTAGCTTAAGCACCCATCCATGGACCTATCTAATTGCCGCTTAAAGGTC
>NW_025114038.1:0-1001 GCF_004010195.1 Chiloscyllium plagiosum
TTCCGGGATAGATTTGAACATGTCCCGGGTTTTATCTACGGTTATGCATTTTAAGACCATCAGCTCTTCCACTACTGTAATGTGGTCTCGTTTCAAAGATCACTTATTTTTATTTCCCTGACTTTCCTCTCTTCCTAATTTTCCTCTCGGGTAAATACCGACGTGAAGTCTTTGTGTGGGACCTCACCCTTCGAGCAGAAACAGGTTATAAGGCAGCGGAGTGGGGGAGGTTGTGTCCTTATGTCGAGTGTGAACCCAGCATGGCCAGACGCTGATGGACTCTGCTGTTGAACAATGAACTGATTTTCTGTGTTTTTCCACTACTACAGGAACGGCCGTAATGGTTTACATGTAATTTTATTTTCGTTATTTTTCTGATTGCTACCTAGATTTTATATCTGGGAGGTGGGGAGTGGGGGGGGGCAGGAAGCTTTGTATCTAAGATTGTGTCACATGTGGCGACTTGTAAACTTTTCACTGTCCTCACGTGAGTACAATTGGCAATAGACCGAATACACCTCATTCATCTCCTGTGGAGCCAAACATTAGATGGCTGATTGATTTTTATGGGGTCCTAATGTCTCTCTAATTTCTCTTTTGTCGTTAATATATTTGAAGAATCTCGTTCGAATCTCCATAAACTTATCAGCCAAAGCTACATCATGCACCCGTTTTCCCTTGTGATTTCCCTGGTAAGTGTTCTCCTACACTCCATATGTTCAAGGGATACCTTTGATACCACTTGCCAGTACATGACGTATGCCTTATTTTTGCCTTGTCCAAAGCCTAAATATCCCCTTACATATCCTGTGCCCTACTCCTGTTAGCATTGCCCTTTACACTGACAGGAACATGTAATTCCTGAAGTCTCACTATCTCGCTTTTGAATGACCCCCACTTCCTTTCACCTTCAACAGCTTCCCCCAATCATCTTTTGAAAGTTTTTGCCCAATTCCACCACAATTGGCCTTGCCCCAAATTATAACGTAAACTTGTGGAGT
>NW_025114039.1:0-1001 GCF_004010195.1 Chiloscyllium plagiosum
GATGGACACGGATAGAGAATTTGGTTGGCAGACAGGAAGCAGAGAGGTGGAATAAATGGGTGCTTTTCAGAGTGGCAGGCAGTAATGAGTGGGGTAAGGTCGGGTTCAGTGTTGGGACTCCAGCTGTTCACAATATACATTAACGTTTTGGATGAAGGAATGGAATGTAATATCTCTGAATTTGTGGATGACACTGAACTGGGTGGCAGTGTGCGCTGAGGCGAGGATGCTAAGAGGCTGTAGGGAGACTTGGACAGACTGGCTGAGTGGGCAAATACATGCCAAATGCAATATAATGTGAATAAATGTGAGGTTATTTAGTTTGGTCACAAAAACAGGAAGGCAGATTATTGTTAGGAAATGGTGAGGTGCAACGAGACCAAGGCATCATGGTGAAACAGTTGCTGAAGGTTGGCATGCAGGGGCCACAGGCAGTGAGGAAAACTAATGGCATATTGGCCTTCATAGTGCGAGAATATGAATATCAGAGTAAGGATGTCTTGCTGCTGTTATACAGGGCCTTGGTGAGGCCACACCTTCAGTATTGTATGCAGTTCTAGTCTCCTAATCTGAGGAAGGAAATTCTTGCTAATGAGGGAGTCCAGTGAAGGTTCACCAGACTGATTCCTGGGATGGCAGGAGTGACATATGGGGAAAGATTGGATTGACTGGGCTGGTACTCGCTGGAATTTAGAAGAATGAGGGGATCTTAGAGAAACATACACAATCTTGATGGGACTGGACAGTCTAGATACAGGAAGAATGTTAATGTTGGGGAAGTCCAGAATTAGGGGTTACAGTCTAAGAATAAGGTTTAGGGCCATCAGGAGAGATAAGAATGCCTTCACCCAGAGAGTTGTGAACCCGTGGAATTCTCTCCCACAGGAAGCTGTTGGAGCTAGTTCATTAGATATATTCAAGAGGGAGCTAGACATGGCCCTTGTGGATAAAGGGATCAAGAGGGTGGGAATGAGATAATGAGATTGCATGATCAGCCATGA
>NW_025114040.1:0-1001 GCF_004010195.1 Chiloscyllium plagiosum
TTGTCTCTTTATCCTATTCATGCCCCTCATACTTTTGTAACCCTTTACAAGGTCACCGCTCAGCCTCCGATACTTCAGGGAAAAGCCCCAGCCTGTTAAGCCTCTCTCTGCAGCTCAGATCCTCCAACCCTGGCAACATCCTTGTCAATCTATTCTGAAGCCTTTCAAGTTTCACAACATCTTTCAGATAGGAAGAAGACCAGAATTGCACGCAGTATTCCAACAGTGGCCTAACCAATGTCCAATACAGCCGCAACATGTCCTCCAAAACTCCTGTACTCAATACTCTGACCAATAAAGGAAAGCATACAGAACGCCTTCTTCACTATCCTATCTAACTGCGATGTCACTTCCAAGCAGGTACTAACCTGCACTCCAAGGTCTCTTTGTTCAGCAACTCTCCCAAGGACCTTACCATTAGGTCTATAAGTCCTGCAAAGATTTGCTTTCCCAAAATGCAGCAGCTCGCAATTATCTTAATTAAACTCCATCTGCAATTTCCCAGCCGATTGTCCAATCTGATCCAGATCCTGTTGTAATCTGAGGTAACCCTCTTCGCTGTCCACTATACCTCCAATATGGTATAATCTGCAAACCTACTAACTGTACCTCTTGTGCTCGCATCCAAATCATTTATGCAAATGACAAAAAGTAGAGGGCCCAGCACCGATCCTTGTGGCATTCCACTGGTCACAGGCCTCCAGTCTGAAAAACAACCTTCCACCACCACCCTCTGTCTTCTACCTTTGAAATAGTTCAGTCTCCAATGGCTAGTTCTCCCTGTATTCCGTGAGATCTAAACTTGCTCATCAGTATCCCATGGGGAACCTTTTCGAACGCCTTACTGAAGTCCATATAGATCACACTTACTGCTCTGCCCTCATCAATCTTTTTTGTTACTTCTTCAAAAACTCAATCAATTTTGTGAGACATGATTTCCCACGTACAAAGCCATGTTGATTATCCCGAATCAGTCCTTGCCTTTCCAAATACATGTACAT
>NW_025114041.1:0-1001 GCF_004010195.1 Chiloscyllium plagiosum
TCTAGCAGGGTGCACAGGGGTGCTTTTGTCTTTGTCATTTAAGGTGTCTAGGTTGACACCAGGTGGTCCATATGGTTTCATTTCTTTGTTGAAACTTTGTAGCAATTGTTATAACTGAGTTGTTTCAGGCAACCATGTTGCTGTGGAGTCACATGTAGGCTGGACTGGGTGAAAGTTTCTTCCCTGAAGGACATTAGTGAACCAGATGTGTTTTTTAGACAAGCCACAATAGTTTCATGGTCATCAGTAGATTCTTAATTTAAATGCCATCATCTGCGGGGGCGAGATTTGATCCTAAGACCCATAACATTAGCTGATTTTTTCTGGGATTAATAGTCCAACAATAATTCTACTAGGTCATGATCTCTGTCTCAGAACTGGTCTGTTCAGACAACTTTCATTTTCCCTAAACTGTGTCCATCCAAAGTCCACTGTCTGTTCCATTGCTTCATGTTTACAGGCTGATGTTAACTCCCCAATCCCAACAATTCAAATTTACTGATCCCTCAATTATGACCACTGTTGTTTAATTCATGTCATTCCTTGTGTATTATAAAAAGGAGCATTACATTTATGTTTTTGCACTTTAAAAATGATCCGAACTAATTGAAAATCAAGATGTTAGTATTTACATTCGCAAATAAATGTTTAAACAGAGGGAGCACTTGTGCATGAAACCCTGTCAAAGGAACCTCCAACTCTTTCAAAGCTTGGTGGTACAAAGAGCATAATTTTGCTCCAGTCTTGCAAAGAATTTTGATGTTGAGTATTTCCCCTAAATTATAATCTAGCCTTCCTTTTAGTACTTTATAACCTGTACCTACCTTGATTATATCCTAATATAGTTCACAGGGGCTGTAATCTGTGTTGTAACGATCATAATTTTCTTTCATTTTGTGTGCTAGACTTCAATTGATGTGTCGTCTTCTTTTACAATTTGTGTGTCTTATTTCAGGGCTTGCAGGATTTGCACGTCTCTGCCCAGGAGATCAATATGAGGT
>NW_025114042.1:0-1001 GCF_004010195.1 Chiloscyllium plagiosum
CCGCATGTAACCATCATTCGTGTCTATTGTAAGGAGATCATTCCTTACAAAGGAGATTAACTCTGTAGAGAGTGTCCCAAATTATCTCTCAGCAAGTCTCCATAATAGCAGGAAGATGGCTTTACTTATGTACACGAATCATCTTACACTGAAGGACAGCATACCATTGACTGCACCCATTACTTATGCAGCGTTTCATTCTGAGCAGTCAGCATAGACTTGTGAGTGGGAGATCATGCTTCCCAAATTTGTTAGATTTCTGTGAGGTGACCAAGAAGGTTGACGAGGCCAGAGCGGCAGGCGTAGTCTCTATGGATTTCAGTAAGACCTTTGACAAGGTCCCACATGGCAGGCTGCTCTGGAAGGTTCCATCACGTGGAATGCTAGGGCAACTGGCCAATTCGATACACAGTTGGCTTGTTGGTAGGAAGCACAGGGTTTAATGGAAGGATACTTGTCAGACTGGAGCATGGGTCCATAGCTGTTTGTTGTCTATGATTTGGTTGAGAATGTACAAGGCATGATTAGTAAGTTTTCAGATGACACTAAAATAAGTGGGAGCATGATCAGTGAGGACGTTTATCAGAAATTGCAGCAGGACCTTAAGCAGGTGGTGAAGTTGACCGAGAAATGGCAAATGGAATTTAATATAGAAGTGTGAGATATTTCATTTTGGAAACTCAAATCAACGTCGGAGTTTCATGGTGAATGGCAAGGCCTTATGGTTTGCAGTGGGCAGAGAGACCTTAGCGTTCATGTGCATGGTTCTGTAAGAGTGGGGTCATAGTTAGTCAGGGCAGTGAAGAAGGCTTTTGGCACACTGGCCTTCGTCAATCATGGCATTGAATATACAAGTTGGGAATTTATGTTGCAGTTTCACAGGACTTTGGTAAGCCGCACTTGGAGTATTGTGTTCAGTTTTGTCACCTTGTTATAGGGAGGATGTTATTAAATTAGAAAGAATGCAGAAGACATTTACAATTACGTTTCCAGGACCTAAT
>NW_025114043.1:0-1001 GCF_004010195.1 Chiloscyllium plagiosum
TGAGGATGTCACCTAGACAGGGAACGAAACGTTTGCAACAAAAACTTGCAGCTCGGCGAACAGAAACACAACAACGAGCACCCGAACTACAAATCTTCACACAAACTTTGAACACCTACGGGCGAGAGACGCTAAGACAAGCCAGGAAATGGGAATCCTGCGCTAACCGCCTAAGCGCAACATACGAACAACTCCGGTTCCTGCACGAATGCCAAAAGAATCGAATCCTTCCACCAAGTATCAGATACAGACCGCCAGTCAACAACCCACAAGCCAGAGACACAGCCAGACAGAACGGATTCAGGATGATCCAGGTAATGATTACAGACCCTCACAAACGACTTCACAGATACAGACAAGAAATTGCGCGCCAAAAGTCGTTAATATCAAAAACTACTAATCAGGAATGGACCCAGACCATAGAACAGGCTGTCACTATAGGACAGAACAGGACTACACACCGCAAAAAACGGCACGAAAAGAAAAAATGGCCAAGCTAACACACAACATAGAGGACACCACAACACACACCTGGGTTAAAAACCTCTCCCACAGACAGCTCACAGACACGGAAAGAACAATACTGGCCAAGGGACTCAACTACAACCACAGGGACGCCAAGACAGCAGACTTCCTAGCAGCATTAGAATGCACACTCAGTAACAATGGACTGACAGAAGAGACACAACAAACAGTGAGAAAAAGTATCGTACCCATGATAACAAGGAAAAGACAAACACATCACCTCAACACAAAGGAGGGGGAAGCACTAAAATCACTAAGAAACGATAAGAACATAATCATACTACCAGCAGACAAAGGCAGAATGACGGTCATCCTGGACAAAGCAGAGTACATCCAAAGAGCACAACTGCTTTCAGATACCAAGTCCTACCAAAAGAGGGAGGTTGACCCCACCCCACAGCTCACCAATAGGATAAACAACACACTGAGGAATCTATAAAAATACGGGCAGATAACCAGGTCTGACCTACAAAGAA
>NW_025114044.1:0-1001 GCF_004010195.1 Chiloscyllium plagiosum
GAAGACCATTCCATGCTACCAATGTTAAAGAATCCCTGAGGAGAAGGTGAGGTCTGCAGACGCTGGAGATCAAAGCTGAAACTTTATTGCTGGAACAGCACAGCAGGTCAGGCAGCATCTAGGGAACAGAAGATTCGACGTTTCGACGTTTCGGGCACATGCCCTTCTTCAGGAATGATTCCTGAAGAAGGGCATGTGCCCGAAACGTCGAATCTTCTGTTCCCTAGATGCTGCCTGACCTGCTGTGCTGTTCCAGCAATAAAGTTTCAGCTAAAGAATCCCTGAGCCCATTTGTGAAACATGCACAATACTTCAGAAAAGAGTCTTTATTTCTTCAAACCGAGCTTGTTTCTCCATTCACATACACTCTCCCCCTCCTTCTGGCTGGCTCTTCATTATATACATCTTAATAACTATTTTAATTAACCTGGTCAGATATGCTCTGACACATATCTGGGACAGGCGGGATTTGAACCTGGACTTTCTGGTTCAGAGGTAGGGACATTATCAATGTGTTATCAGACCCCACATACATTATAATACAATTAACTAATTAATCCCAGCACCTATTTACTTTGTTACTTTTGACTCCTAACTATTTAGTACACTGTTATATACTAATTATATACCACTAATAGGGAGTTCAACTTCAAGTACTGTTTCTAGATTATTTCGTAGCTCTTGTAGTGTTGTAGATTCTAGTTGAGCATAAGCATCCATTTGCACTTTGATGTTTTTCTGGGCTGCTACTACAGGTTCTCTCACATCCTTGATCAGGTGATCACTCTTTACATAGGATTTGTTTAATTGGTTGCTGCAAATTAAGAGACAGGACTGCAGACGCTGGAGATCAGAGTTGAGAGTGTAGTGTTGGAAAAGCACAGCAGGTCAGGCAGCATCCGAGGACCAGGATTATCGACGTTTTGGGCCTAAGCCCTTCATCAGGAATGAGGCTTGTGGGTTGGGGCTGAGAGATAAATGTGAGGGGTGGGGTTTGGGGA
>NW_025114045.1:0-1001 GCF_004010195.1 Chiloscyllium plagiosum
CCATCAGTACTACCCAACTCTCACGTGTGACTGCCCTCTTCCTAAAACCATGAAATGATATCAGACCACTGATTACTGTCCAGAGTCTCCTCCTCACTGACTGTGTCTGAAATCTGTCCCTCCTCCCCCTAACCACACAAGGCAAACCAAGCTCAGAGTCTTTGTGAAAATCAAGGTCGAAATGTGCAGGCCTCCTGGAGAGGTGAGGGAATTTTAAAGGGGGAGAGTGAGGAGGTGGTAATATCACTCACTGGGCTGAGGGGTGGCAGATGGAGTTTAGTTTGGATTAATGCGAGGTGTTGGATTTGGTTAATCAAACAAGAGCAGGTTCTATACAATTAAAAGCAGGGCATTTGACAGTGTTTAGAACAGAGACCGTCAGGTATAATTCTTTAAAATTTGCATCTCATGTAGATAGTGTGGTTAAGGAGGTGTTTAGCACACTTTCCTTATTGGTCAGACCTTTGAGTATCGGAATTGGGACGTCATATTGAGGTTGTACAGGACATTGGTGAGACCTCTTCTGGTATACTGTGTCCAGTCTGGTCATCCTGCCCACTCATTCCATAGGCACACCACCCTCTGGGTGAAAAAGCTGCTCCTTAGGTCACTTTTAAATGTTTTCTCTCTCACCTTAAACCTGTACTATCTAGTTTTGGTCTCCCCTACCCTTAGAAGAGACCTTGACTGTTCACTTTGATATTATTGACCTTGATATTATTAAGCTGGGGAGGATTGAGAACAGATTAACCTGGATGTTGTTGGGAATGGAGGGAGTCAGCTATCCGGAGAAGCTGGATAGACTGGGACTATTTTCACTGGAGAGTATGAGATTAAGGGGTAACTTTACAGAGCTTTATAAAATCATGAGGGATACAGATAAGCGGAAGGGCTGATGTATTTTCCCTAGAGTTGAGGATTCAAAGCTGAGGGATATTTTGAGATGCGAGGACCCCACCACCAGGGATATATTTCCCTCCCCTCCCCGATCAGCGTTCCAA
>NW_025114046.1:0-1001 GCF_004010195.1 Chiloscyllium plagiosum
TGATACTGTGAGGCTGTGTGATACTGTGAGACTGCGTGATCCTGTGAGACTGCGTGATCCTGTGAGGTTGTGTGATACTGTGAGGCTGTGATCCTGTGAGACTGTGTGATCCTGTGAGACTGTGTGATCCTGTGAGGCTGTGTGATCCTGTGAGGCTGTGTGATACTGTGATGTTGTGTGATCGTGAGAGACTGTGTGATCCTGTGAGACTATGTGATCCTGTGAGGCTGTGTGATACTGTGAGGCTGTGTGATCCTGTGAGACTATGTGATCCTGTGAGGCTGTGTGATCCTGTGAGACTGTGTAATACTGTGAGGTTGTGTGATCCTGTGAGACTGTATGATCCTGTCAGACTGTGTGATACTGTGAGGCTGTGTGATACTGTGAGGTTGTGCGATCCTGTGAGGCTCTGTGATGCTGTGAGGCTGTGTGATCCTTTGAGACTGTGTGATACTGTGGGACTGTGTGATCCTGTGAGGCTGTGTGATCCTGTGAGACTGTGTGATACTGTGAGGCTGTGTGATCTGTGAGGCTGTGTGATACTGTGAGACTGTGTGATCCTGTGAGACTGTGTGATCCTGTGAGTTTGTGTGATACTGTGAGACTGTGTGATCATGTGAGACTGTGTGATCCTGTGAGACTGTGTGATCCTGTGAGGCTGTGTGATAGTGTGAGGCTGTGTGATACTGTGAGACTGTGTGATCCTGTGAGGCTGTGTGATCCTGTGAGACTGTGTGATATAGTGAGACTGTGTGATCCTGTGAGGTTGTGTGATACTGTGAGGCTGTGTGATACTGTGAGGCTGTGTGATCCTGTGAGGTTGTGTAATCCTGTGAGACTGTGTGATACTGTGAGGCTGTGTGATCCTGTGAGACTGTGTGATCCAGTGAGGCTGTGTGATGCTGTGAGGCTGTGTGATCCTGTGAGGCTGTGTGATACTGTGAGGCTACGTGATCCTGTGAGGCTATGTGATCCTGTGAAGCTGTGTGATCCTGTGAGAC
>NW_025114047.1:0-1001 GCF_004010195.1 Chiloscyllium plagiosum
CAGGACATTGGTTAGGCCATTGTTGGAATATTCGGTGCAATTCTGGTCTCCTTCCTATCGGAAAGATGTTATGAAACTTGAAAGTGTTCAGAAATGATTTACAATGATGTTGCCAGGGTTGGAGGATTTGAGCTATAGGGAGAGGCTGAACAGGCTAGGGCTGTTTTCCCTGGAGCGTCGGAGGCTGAGGGGTGACCTTATAGAAGTTTGTAAAATTATGAGAGGCATGGATAGGATAAATAAACAAAGTCTTTTCTCTGGGGTCGGGGAGTCCAGAACTAGAGAGCATAGGTTTAGTGTGAGAGGGAGAAAATATAAAAGAGACCTAAATGGCCACTATTTCACGCAGAGGGTGGTACGTGTATGGAATGAGCTGCCAGAGGAAGTGGTGGAGGCTGGTACAATTGCAACATTTAAAAGGCATTTGGATGGGTATATGAATAGGAAGGGTTTGGAGGGATATGGGCCGGGTGCTGGCAGGTGGGATTAGATTGGGTTGGGATATCTGGTCGGCATGGACGGGTTGGACCAATGGGTCTGTTTCATGCTGTACATCTGTATGACTCTATGACTCTATGACATTTTAATGCCCTATTATCCTCTATACCTTTATACACACACACACCTTACACTATTTACAGAATCACAATCTGTTCAGGAATAAGACTGGGGAAATAATAATGAGGAAGCAGAAAATGGCAGAGGAATTGAATAAAAACTTTGCATCAGCCTTCTCAGTAGAAGACAGTACTCACATCCTAAATTTATGAAATAATCAAGGGCCAAAAGGAGGAGAAGAAATAGAACATAGAAGAATACAGCGCAGTACAGGCCCTTGGGCCCTCGATGTTGCGCCGATCCACATCCTAAATTTATGAAATAATCAAGGGCCAAAAGGAGGAGAAGAAATATATACAGTTACTATCAATAAAGAAAATGTGCTAGGGAAACTATAGGAGTTAAAGACGGATAGGTCTCAGGACCTGATGGGATGTTGGGAT
>NW_025114048.1:0-1001 GCF_004010195.1 Chiloscyllium plagiosum
CACTATGGGCAATTTAGCATGGCCAATTCACCTGACCCGCACTTCTTTGGAGTTTGGGAGGAAACCGGAGCACCCGGAGGAAACCCACGGAAACATGGGGAGAATGCACAAACTCCACGCAGACAGTCGCCCGAGGCTGGAATTGAACCTGGATCCCTGGCGCTGCGAGGCAGCAGTGCTAACCACTGAGCCACCACTGTGCCGCCCGCTGTTTCTCTGCAGTCAGGAGAAGGGATTATTCCTCATCCCCAAATCTCACTCAATATTGTGTTTTCCAAGAGCCAAATATACAAAAAGCAGTCGAGAAAATAGTCCATTCTTCTTTACTCTCCCTATTTAAACAAAGCAATTCAACTCAGATCACGAATTTCGGGATGAAGGAAATCATACATTCAATACTATTTCTGTGATACACCATACTGGTGGCTTCAGGGCATTTAGTGAAAATAAATATTGCATCCATGCAAAATACTAATATTTTTGCAATAAGCAACACACAGACTCAGAGTTTTACTTATTTGTTGTTTAACAGGAGTATCGCTGATGAGGTCAGCATTTCTTACCAATCTCTAGCTGCCCTCAAAAAGATGTAACAAACAGGATTCTGGAGAAATTCCTGTGGAAGGAAATGCAGTGAACATTCCAAGTTTGATATGATTCTTCCTCAGACTCACAAAGATGATATTGAGCAAGTTATTCAGTTCATGCAATATATGTACATCCACTCAGGGTCCAAAGGAGAAATCATGTGCCTGAGTGCTTTTGCTGTTTCCAGTTCCCTATTTCCAGTTGTTATTCAAAACAAGAGCACTGGCCACTTGGCCAGATTGACTGTTTTGGACCAACAATCCTGATTACAAGTTACTCGATAAATGAGCGTGGACATCCCCGTGGCACAGACCCCAATGATTACGACCATTTCCAACCTCTTCTGCCAGGCCCTACATTCACAGTGCCGTTAAATAGGAAATTCTACGATTAACTTAATGACCACATTTTTT
>NW_025114049.1:0-1001 GCF_004010195.1 Chiloscyllium plagiosum
GTATTATAGATTCTCGCAGTCCCGTGGTGTATTATAGAGAATTGCAGTCCCGGGGTGTATTATAGAGAATATCAGTCCCGGGGAGTATTATAGAGAATTGCAGTCCCGGGGAGTATTATAGAGAATTGCCGTCCCGGGGTGTATTATAGAGAATAGCAGTCCCAGGGTGTCTTATAAAGAATAGCAGTCCCGGGGAGTATTATAACAAATAGCAGTCCCGGGGTGTATTATAGAGAACAGCAGTCCCGGGGTGTATTATAGAGAATAGCAGCCCCGGGGTGTATTATAGAGAATAGCAATCCCGGGGTGTATTATAGAGAAGAGCAGTCCCGGGGTGTATTATAGAGAACAGCAGTCCCGGGGTGTATTATAGAGAATAGCAATCCCGGGGTGTCTTATAAAGAATAGCAGTCCCGGGGTGTATTATAGAGAATATTAGTCCCGGGGTGTATTATAGAGAATAGCAGTCCCGGGGTGTATTACAGAGAATTGCAGCCCAGGGGTGTATTATAGAGAATAGCAGTCCCGGGGAGTATTATAGAGAATTGCAGTCCCGGGGTGTATTATAGAGAATTGCAGTCCCGGGGTTTATTGTAGAGAATTGCAGTCCCGGGGTGTATTATAGAGAATTGCAGCCCCGGGGTGTATTATAGAGAATTGCAGCCCCGGGGTGTATGAAAGAGAATAGCAGTCCGGGGGTGTATTATATAGAATTGCCGTCCCGGGGAGTATTATAGAGAATAGCAGTCCCGGGGTGTAATATAGAGAATAGCAGTCCCGGGGAGTATTATAGAGAATAGCAGTCCCGGGGTGTAATATAGAGAATAGCAGTCCCGGGGAGTATTATAGAGAATAGCAGTCGCGGGGTGTATTATAGAGAATTGCAGTCCCGGGGTGTATTATAGAGAATAGAAGTCCCGGGGAGTATGAAAGAGAATAGCAGTCCCGGGGTGTATTATCGAGAATACCAGTCCAGGGTGTATTATAGAGAATAGCAGTCC
>NW_025114050.1:0-1001 GCF_004010195.1 Chiloscyllium plagiosum
TGGAGCAGATAGGTGGGAAGAAAGATGGGTAGGACAGTTCAACAGAGCAGTGTGGAGTTGGAGAGTTGGATCTGGGATAAGGTGATGGGGCAAATGCTGGAAAATTGAATGAGAATAATTAGGTGGTTTGATGGGCCAAAGACTTTCTATACTGTAACCCTCTGACTCCAGACTCCCAATGTGTTGTCTGGCTTGCTGAATATTCACAGGTTTTTAATTTATTTTAAAACAATTGAATCGTGACCACTTCAATATATTTCAGCAGCCTGACCTTAGAACAGCAGGAGCATGCGTCAGACAAATCGTTAAACTCCGCGTAAACGAATCGTAAAACTGCTACCCACTATATTAGCAACCTCGGTGCATGCAATTACTACAGTGCATCGCTTACTCGTTCCTGAGATACAACGAACTCTCAGAATTGAAATTGCTGCTGAAATCAGTTTCAGTGATATGAACCGCATATTAGTTTGTGTAAACATTTTAGTAAATATCATTTTGATGAGACAACATACCCTTGAAGTCGCTGCTATAAGGCACTTACCTGGAGCTTGTTTATCAGACGGTTGCTACAACAGAAGTCAACAGGAAAAATCCCAGTGTGTGGACGGAATAGTCAGTCACGTGCCAGCTCACCCTACGGAGAAGATAATATGAATGAGTGCGAAGTCATCACTAAATCAATGCTATTTATCCAATATATACTGTAAAATGTGGGGCTCCCCCCAGAAAATTGATCATCCTATCTGTTTTTCTTTGTTGCTAATGTCACCAAAACACAAGGTCAGAAGTCACACTACATCAGGTTGTAGTCCAAAAGGATTATTTGAAATCACAAGCTTTTTGAGTTTGACGGAGCAGCGCTCTGAAAGCTCCAGTACCACCTCTACGTCATGTCCAAATCACAAATGTGCAATGAGGCACCAAAGCAACAGAGATTGAGTTTAAAATCCAGATCTTTTACTCGAAAAACTCAATCAAGTTTGTGAGATATGATTTCC
>NW_025114052.1:0-1001 GCF_004010195.1 Chiloscyllium plagiosum
AACACCAACAAATTTCCAAGTTAGGCTTGTGAGCGGCTTCATGTTCCTGTTTTTGGCTACTCTTGTCCTTCCAGGTGGAAGTGGTCATGGGTTTGGAAGGTGCTATCTGAGGATTTTGGCTTAATTTCTGCAGTGCACCTTGTGGATAACACACACTGCTGCTGACCATCAGTGACTGTTAGAGTTTAGATTACATTAGACTAGTTACAGTGTGGAAACAGGCCCTTCGGCCCAACAAGTCCACACCGACCCGCCGAAGCGCAACCCACCCAGACCGCTTTCTCCTACATTACCCCTTCACCTAACGCTACGGGCAATTTAGCCAATTTACCTAACCTGCACATTGTTGGATTGTGGGAGGAAACCGGAGCACCCGGAGGAAACCTACACAGACACAGGGAGAATGTGCAAACTCCACACAGTCAGTAGCCTGAGGCAGGAATTGAACCCAGGTCTCTGGTGCTGTGAGGCAGCAGTGCTAACCACTGTACCACCGTGCCGCCCATTGTTGCACAGATGAGTTGCACCTATCCAGGCACGTGGAGAATATTCAATTACTCTCCTGATGAGTGCTTTGTGGATGGTGGATCGGCTTTTGGGAACTAGGAGGTGAGTTACGCCACTTGCAGCCACTGCATTTATGTGTTGTGTCCAGTTGAGTTTCTGACCAATGATAACTCTCAGGCTGTTGGGAGTGGGCGACTCAGTATTGGCAACACCACTGAATGTAAAGGAATGGTGCTTAGTTTGTCTCTTATTGATTATGGTCATAGCCAGACATTTGTGTAGCATGAATATTACTTGCCACTTGTCAGCCCAAGCCTGGATAGTTTCCAGATCTTGTTGAATTTGAACATAGAACAATAGAGCGCATACAGGCCCTTTGGGCCTCAATGTTGCATCGACCTGTGAAACTGCTCTGAAGCCACCACTCCATTATCATCTATATATTTAACCAATGACCATGGAGATGCCCTTAAAGGTGATGAGTCTACTACTGT
>NW_025114053.1:0-1001 GCF_004010195.1 Chiloscyllium plagiosum
AGGTGTATGCTGCGAGTCAGAACTCTCTGAGAGTTACCTGGAAGAGAAGGAGTTTGCACAGAGAAAAACATCGACACAGACCTCGATGGAGAATCTATAGAGGAAGATACCAAGAAAAAAATCAACAGCTGGCTGGTTTTGAGATTTGATTTTTTCTGTAAATATTAATCGGTGGTTTTATTGGACCAGTCAACGAGAGGGAAATATGTCAGAGAGAGGAGATGCGTATAGTTGATAGCTAATTATTCTCAGTTAGACTTTTTTTAAAAAACAATGTTTTTATTTTAAATTTTGACTATTATGATAGTCCTTGGCCTCTCGAATTTTAACAGTTTACAGCACGGGTTAGCCTTTTATCTGTGCTGCTTGTTTAAATTAGCAATCAGTGCTTGTCATGTCGTAGCCGTTTGGAGGCTTTCGTCCTCTATTTAAACTGCTTTAGATAGATCCAACCTGAGTTTTGCAGTAGATTAGACACATGTGAATATATTTGGGGCTACGAATAATCCCAGCAGATTTAAACACTTGTTTTGATCTTTCGCTAAAATGTAGTTGAGACAAGTTTTCCTTAATTTCGCTGACTTGTCGTTGATTAAATTAAAAGTGACAGAAATAGCTCTTAAAATTGTTGAATACTTTCTGAGATTTTATCATGATTCTCAAATTTGCCACGGAAGTTTAGAAGGCAACGAAAAGGCGATACTTTTAGAATTAGGAAAGAAATTGCACTTGTATTTAACGAAGCACAACGCAAATTGAAATTATAAGGGAATTACTCAAACACTTAGATATGCCAGATAAACAGAGAAGAGGTAGAAAAACTGAAATTAATATTTAGGAAATTGAGCTAGAGTTTAGAGAGAGGAGAAAGGGAGAGTGAGGAAAAAGAAAACGAGTAACTTCTCAGGTAAGCAAAAACAGAGAGAATTTGACATTGAGAAGTTGCGACACATAAGCAAAATGTAGTAGACAGGATGGAGATTGAAATAAAACTTAGTAAT
>NW_025114054.1:0-1001 GCF_004010195.1 Chiloscyllium plagiosum
TTCTAAACCCAATTTGGTGTTACCGATTTAGAAACAGACAAGGGCCTCCAGTTTGCTATCGACCAACTAGACTGCCTCAAAATAGTTTTAGAGGGTAACTTGGATGCCACCCTTTTCTTATTTTAAAGGTAGATGTGAATTGGGTGTTCCAGATGTGATGCTACTAGTCAAACCCACCCACCATTAAGCAAAACACAATATATTTAAACACTCTAATGAAAATCCATACACAATGAAGAGGATTTTAGAATAATTTAACTATTGGAAACCTTAACCGAATAATGGATACAGTATCTTCTACAAATGAACTGCTCCAATATACTAACATTCCATAGACACACCCCTTGGTAAAAAAGAACATTCAGACATACATACTTCATACAGTTCTCCAATCCAGGAGGAAACAGCATCAAGTCAGTTTTCAGAGAGAGTAGCAGCTTGGGATAAGTTACGAGGCCGTTGTTACTGCTATTTATTATAAACCCTAAAAGCGTCGTAAGTTATTTACTTGAGCCGTTTTCAGTAGGCAGTTTGGCCTTTAAGATCTCTTATTTTAAAAAGGAGAAAATAATCTTTTTTTTTAAGAAAAGTGACAGCATTGTCACACAATTTAGATGCCTGGTCCTTGACTTAAGGGACTTCCTCGTGTTACTGATCGCAAGGTCACCGGAGAGGGACAAATACAGGTACAGACCAAGTTACAAGGATGTGTCTCATAACTTCTGAAACACCCCTGTCCATGGACCATCACATGGGGCATACCAGGAAGTGAACAACAGCCTGAAACACACCATTTCACTCTTTCTGAAACTACACAATGCCAGCACTTGATACTCTAGGGAGCCAAAAGCTAAGCCCAGGGAAAGATACAGAGGGACAGAAAGATTCACATTAAAGACAGAAACAGACAGCTAATTAACGAAAAAGATATTGTGGAAATATGGGGAATCAGACAGGGCAGTGGGACAAACTGGAGAAGTGAGATCTTTGAAAGTAAAATG
>NW_025114055.1:0-1001 GCF_004010195.1 Chiloscyllium plagiosum
AAATCAGGGTCAGGGCAGTGGGACGCCTCGAAGGATGAGACAAAGATTGTTCAGAATCTGTTCCCACAATGAGTATGTGTGGGACTCCCAGATATAGACTCTCAGCATGGGATGTCAAAAGGCAGCAGAGTAGGGAAGACTAAACAGGGAAGGTGATGTTGGTTATCTGGAGATCAAACCTGCAGAAAGCTGAGAGGAGGATAGAAAATGCAGGGGTGACATTGAACAGGACCTGAGGAAAGCAAAGATCTGACAGGATGAAACATGTTCAACTGAATCAGGGAAATCCCAACGAACAAGAGGATTGAAGGTCATGTACTAACATGGATGGGGAACTGGTTGGCAGGCAGGACAGAAACAACAAGTCTTTTTCTGAATGGTAGTTAGTTACCAATTGTCATACTACAGGGGTCAGTCCTTGGTACCCAGTTATTCATAATATATAATCATAGAATCATAGAGACCCAAAAGGCCCATCAGCCCATTGTGTCCATACTGGTCAAAAAACAACAACACAATAATTCTCATCCATTCTTCCAGCATGAGGGAATTAGATGTGGTATGTGTTCAAGAAGGAATTAGATATTGTTCTTAGGATTAAAGGGATCAAAGAATGTGGGGAGAAAGCAGGAACAGGGGATTGTGTTGGATGATCAGCCATGATCATATTGAATGGTGGAGCATTCGAGGTGCGTAAAATGATGAAGGCTCTGGACAGAGTGGGTAGGAAGGACTGATTTCCATCAGCAGAGAAGCAATAGCCATGGGGAGAGATTGAAATGAATTGGGACAGGGTTTGAGGGGAGTTGAGGAGTAACTGTTTCCACCTAGAGGCTGGTGAGATCTGGAACTCACTGACTGAAAGGGTGGGAGAGGCCAAAACCATCATCACATTGAAAAAAACACTTGGATATTCACTTGAAACAGCGAAACCTCCAGAAATATGGAGCAAAAGCTGGAAAGTGGGGTGGAGCTCGATACATCTTTAACAAACCTCCGAT
>NW_025114056.1:0-268 GCF_004010195.1 Chiloscyllium plagiosum
AAACTCATACCCTCGATTCCTCGATTCACCAACTCTGGGAAAACACTGAGTGCATTCACCCTATCCATCCCCCTCATGATCTCATATACTTTTAAAAGATACATTCCCCCATTCTCCAACACTGTACAGAAAACGGCCTAGCTTCTCCAGCCTCTTCCTATATCTCAGTCTCTTGAGTTCTGGCAACATCCTTGTAAATTTCTGCTGCATTCTTTCCACTTTATAATAACATCCTTCCTATAACAGGGTGACCAAAACTGAACATAAT
>NW_025114056.1:335-1001 GCF_004010195.1 Chiloscyllium plagiosum
CTGTAACTCCACTTTCAGAGAGCTGTGCACCTGAACTCAAAGTCCCTCTGTTCCACTATATTACTTAAGGCCCTACCATTCACTCCAAACTCCTACCTCGAGTTGACTTTCCGAACTGCAACACTCACACATCTCTATATTAAACTCCATTTGCCATTTCTCAGCCCACCTCCAGCTGATCATGATTCTGCTTCAATATCTGATCACATAAGAACATAATATCATAAGAACTAGGATCAGGAGTAGGTCATCTGAGCCTTTGAGCCTTGAGCTATATGGAGGTTTGGAGGGCTTGAGCTATATGGAGAGGCTGAATAGGCTGAGGGGATTTTCCATGGAGCGTCAGAATGTGAGGGTTGACCTTACAGTGGATTATACAATCATGAGGGGCATGGATAGGGTAAATAGCCAAGGTCTTTTTTCCAGAGTAGGTGAATCCAAAACTAGAGGGCTTAGGTTTAAGGTGAAGTGGGGAGTTCTGGTTAGATGGGGAGTTCTGATTAAGTGGGGAGTCAGTGGGAGGAGATCTCTGATCGCTCTGAGCAATGACTTTATATGCGACTGTGGGGATTGGGACTGACTGGAAATGCTGTACAAAGAGCTAGCACAGGTAGAATGGACCGAACAAACTCTTTTCATTACTGCAGTGGTTCCAGTGCACAGCCA
>NW_025114057.1:0-1001 GCF_004010195.1 Chiloscyllium plagiosum
TGATAAAGCAGGGACTTTTTTTTCTAATGAAAGACACTGTGTGCAACAACAGCGATGATGCACCTTCATATCGTCCATTACCATCCGTTCCAGGGAATGCTCCAGGAGAGCACACGTGGCCCAGTTTGATGTTCAGTTGACATTATTGTATGGTTCAACACAGAGAGGGAGAAAAATGTTCCCTGCCTGAGAAGCAGCAGCTGATTGATCCCTCTCTCTTACTTTGTCCACCAGATAGCAAAATGTGAGTCAATAAAATCCCTGAATTATCTTCACCACTTGTGAAGGTTTCTTAGTGAGGACACATTTGAATCTCTCCACTGCTGGAAGCAAAGGGAGTTCAGCCAAATCCAACTATTCCACAAATAAATCCAATTGCCAGCAGCTTCTGTGAGCAGGATAATTTCAAAGTCCGAAGAACATTTTGGACACTCTATCTTTTACCATTTGTTGTGAGTTCAACTTCCTGCATTTCACATTTTTCTCTAAAATGACCCAGTCTAAGTCCTATACAATTGGTCATATCACTAAACAGGCTACATTTAAAATCTGTTGTAACCAGAGGTGAAGTGGGACTGGAAAAGGACACAGTGACCCTCCAACCTTTGTCGGAACACGAATGAGAAATTCTTATTTGACGTTCAAGTGGGAAATCCCTTTACCAAACGTTTGTGGTGCCTGGATATTTGCATTTGTTCAAAGTTGTGCTGTATTCAAACATTTGACAGACAAGTGCATGAAGGAAAATTGTATGCAGACAGAAAAGTGCTGCTGAGTCCACAATCAGAGCAGCTACGATCTTAGTGCCTTGTGGAGCAATGACAACGTGTCTAATGACCCACTCCTGCTCCTCAGTCCTATGTTCCTATGTTCAATTCAGCCCCTCAAACCTCCTGCACTAATGCTGACGGGGGCATCTTGCTCCAAATACCAGGTCCACAGTAACACAGGATCTCATTCATTCCCTTCAAGCTGTCGCACATAGTTTGGTGCGGGTTTGA
>NW_025114058.1:0-1001 GCF_004010195.1 Chiloscyllium plagiosum
GGCACCTTCTTTAATTTTTGCATTTCATTTGGTACAAGCACACTTACAATATTGTTCAGGAGGAAGTTCTGTGATTTTGATGCAGTGACACTGAAGTAGCAATTTAGTTCCAAGTCAAGAGTACTTACAATATTTACCTAAAGTATAAATTGTATGCAGAGCATTGGCGAGATAGTCCTGAAGTGATTTACTTGTTGATTTGAAAGCTTGTACAGAGATAAGTTGTTTTTAGACATGAATAGCATGGTAGCCTTTCAGCTGGAGATTGAGCATGACTGGTAATTTGTACGATAAGGTTTTCAGATATTGCAATGGAGTTCTTGTTGGAAGAGATGAAAATGCGGAGAGATGTCCTGTATCTGCAGGGAACCAAGAGGCCTGACAAACATCTCAGCAGGCAACAAGTCGTGACAGAGGTCAATAGCTCACACTTATCTAAATTACTCTCGATCCATCACTCCTTTACCCACTGATGCATCAGAACAAGATCCCATTGTAACCTGAAACTTGCCCTAATTGGTTAGGTCTCTTGACCAGTGAGATTCCCAGAACACTGAGACTCCCTGAACAGTAATTTTCCCTAATCAATAAGGTTCTCTGAGCAATGAGACTGTCACAGCTTTGAGAATCCCTGAGCCTTGAGTATCATTGAGCCTTGAGACTCACGGAGAAATGAGATTATCTGAACAACGAGACTCCCTGAGCAGTGAGACTCCCTGAGCAGTGAGACTCCCTGAGCAGTGAGAGTCATAGATTCATCGATTTGTGCAACACAGAAACATATCCTAATGTCCAACTTGTCCCTGACGACCAGATGTATTAAATTAGTCTAGTCCCATTTGGCATCATTTGGTGCTATATTTCTCCAAACCCTTTCTAACCATGACCCAATCCTGATGACTATGAAATGTGGTAATTGTACCAGTGTTCACCTCTGGATGCTCATACTATATACGCACCATCCTTATGCGCACCATCCTGTGAATGCACATATTGCTCAT
>NW_025114059.1:0-1001 GCF_004010195.1 Chiloscyllium plagiosum
AATTCGAGTCCACATTGAGACCAGGAGTTTGAGTCCACACTGAGACCCGGAGTTCGGGTCCACACTGAGACCAGGAGTTTGACTCCACACTGAGACCGGGAGTTCGACTCCACACTGAGACCGGGAGTTCGACTCCACACTGATACTGGGAGTTCGACTCCATGCTGAGACCGGGAATTCGAGTCCACATTGAGACCAGGAGTTTGAGTCTACACTGAGACCCGGAGTTTGAGTCCACACTGAGACCAGGGGTTTGAGTCCACACTGAGACTGGGAGTTCGAATCCCCACTGAGACCGGGAGTTCGGGCACACACTGAGACCGGGAGTTCGTGTCCACGCTGAGACCAGGAGTTCGGGCACACACTGAGACCGGGTGTTCGTGTCCACGCTGATACCGGGAGTTCGGGCACACACTGAGACCGGGAGTTCGTGTCCACACTGAGACCGGGTGTTCGTGTCCACACTGAGACCGGGAGTTCGAGTCCACACTGAGACCGGGAGTTCGAGTCCACGTTGAGACCGGGTGTTCGTGTCCACGCTGAGACCGGGAGGTTGTGTCCACACTGAGACCGGGGGTTCGGGTCCACACTGAGACCGGGAGTTCGACTCCACACTGATACTGGGATTTCGACTCCATGCTGAGACCGGGAATTCGAGTCCACATTGAGACCAGCAGTTTGAGTCTACACTGAGACCCGGAGTTCGAATCCACACTGAGACCAGGAGTTCGAGTCCACGCTGAGACCAGGAGTTTGAGTCCACACTGAGACCGGGTGAGTCCACACTGAGACCGGGGGTTCGAGTTCACGCTGATACCGGGTGTTCAAGTCCATGCTGAGACCGGGAGTTCGAGTCCACATTGAGACCAGGAGTTCGAGTCCATGCTGAGACCAGGAGTTCGAGTCCACGCTGAGACCGGGAGTTTGTGTCCACACTGAGACCGGGTGCTCGAGTCCACATTGGGACCGGGAGTTCGGGTCCACACTGAGACCGCGAGTTT
>NW_025114060.1:0-1001 GCF_004010195.1 Chiloscyllium plagiosum
TTGCACAATATTCAACACCATTCGTGATTCCTCTAATGCTTAAGCAGTCCATGTTCAAACGCAACAAGATCTGTGCAATACCCAGGCTTGGGTTGACAAGTGGCATGTAACATCCATGCCACACAAATGCCAGATTATGACCATCTCCAGGAAGAGACAATCTAATACTGCCAGTTGGCACTCAAAGGTGTTACCAACACTGAAACCACACTCTCAACATCCTGGAAGTTAACTTTGACCAAAATCTCAACTAGATTCATCCAGTAAACACAATAACTACAAGAGCAGGTCACAGGCTCAGAATACTGCAGTGTGTAACTCACACATAAGTCGGGAGAGTAATGGGATACTCCCCATTTATCTGGATGAAGGCAGCTCCAAGGAGCTTGACACCATTCAGGATAAAGCAGCCAGCTTGTTTGGCACATCCACAAACATCCACTCCTTCCACCATTGACACTCCTGAGTAGGTACATGGCAGAAATTCACCAAAACTCCTTAGCTGGCACCTACCAAATCCACAACCACTTCCATGTTGAAGGACAAGAGCAGCAGATGCATGGGAACACCACCACCTTCAAATTCCCCTGCAAGCCACTCACTATCTTGACTTTGATGTGGATTGTTGTTCCTTCAATGTCACTGGGTCAAAATCCTAGAATTCCCTCCCCCAGGGTATTGTGGGTCTCCTTACAGAACACAGACTGCAGTGGTTCAAGATGGCAGCTCATCAACACCTTCTCAAAGGCAACTCGGAACTGGCAATAAATTCTGGCCAGCTAGTGACGCCCACATCCCACAAGTGAATAAAAAATACATTGTTTCTGACAAGATGTTATCCCAGTCAACTCCAGCCAAGCCAGCTTTCATTCCTATGGAATTATCCTTATGTAAGGTCAGAACAGTTGTTTCTGACCCACATTTCTCACTGTCAAACTGAAGGCTAAATTCTGCCACTTTGTTGTCATGAGGAGATCTCTGACTCTAAAATCATTTGTTAA
>NW_025114061.1:0-1001 GCF_004010195.1 Chiloscyllium plagiosum
TCATTCCCGCTCCTTGCTGTTGTTGGGGTTGTATATTGGGTCAGGATCAATCTGTTTATTGATGGAATCAGTGGATGAGTGCCCTACTTCCAGAAATTTTCTGGCTGCCTTCTGTTTGCCCTGTCATATTAATCTTCTGCTCTTCTCATTAAATTTCTAGTCCTTGCCATTTTTACGTACTGCTATTAGGAACAGCTGGTCGTGGCAACTAGTGACTGCCACACAAATTCGTTGCCAGAAATGGATAGTCCCACAACTTGATTCACAAATGTCTGGTACACGAACTTCGCAATGACGATTAGTCACGTAGCAATTTAAAAAAGCACGCTTCCCTTTATTAAAGTAAACTTCTGGGAACTGACAGGCAGATTCCTCCGTAAACTCGGAATTATGACAACACATAAACCGACAGCCTCTCTCAGAGACAACTGACCAGAACACAAGATCCAATGCCCACCATGTGCAGGACAAACGTAGTTGACAAAATTTCACACAGGGACTGCACAGAAAAATATACGGGTGAAGCAGCCAGACAACCAGCGAGGTGCATTCATACAGTTCATATATCCCGTAAACGCCACGGACAGCTGTTCCATGTAGGTATACGAAGGCTACTGAATGTCTCTGATTCCGAGGCTTGGACCTTGATTTATATGACCGTCTGCAGCATTGGTTACTTTCTTGTGTGAGGTAACTCCTGATGGAACACATGGAAAACTCAATTGCTCATTGAGAAATACATCCAAAATAGTAGCCAAGAGAAGTATTTCTGTTGTGTTTCTGGTGCTGGTCCTGACATGCCCACCAGCACTGCACTTATTCTGTGGAAAGGAAAGGACAGAAAGGAAAAGAGAAAAGCTAATCATTTAAGCACAGCGTTTCACAAGCTCACAGCAACAGAAGCAGCAATAGAGCCAAAAATTTACTTTTACATTTGGAAATGTGACTGTTGACATCCCATGAGACAGTTTGATAAATTGGCTGATACCGCAGATAAAACT
>NW_025114062.1:0-1001 GCF_004010195.1 Chiloscyllium plagiosum
CTTCCTAACATCTGAGAGCTTGTGACAACATTTCCAGACTCCACAGAAACATCGGGAATGGAGTAGGCCATACAACACATTGAGCCTTCCCCATTCCAGTTCATGTTCAAACATCTCCTCAATGCACTTTTTCGACACACTGTACACATCCCTTAATGTGATTAACCGTGGGAAGCAAAAAAAGTAGGAAGTACAGAAGTCCATTTAGTCTGTCGAGTTTGCTACCCAATTCAATATAATGATACCTGGTCCTTTATTTCCATATCGTTCTCCTTCTCTCTCACGATTCCTTTACTGACTCTAAGTCCGTATTTATATTCAGTATCTTGTCTTCCAGGTTCGAGCCCATTCCCCAGGTTCACCAGTCTCTGAGTGCAGCCATTTATTGTCATCACATTGTAGAATGGTCTGTCTGTACCTAATACTGTGGACCCTTGTTTTAGACACCAGTGCCTGGGGAATTATTATCCCTGCTTCCAATCCGTCTCACCCTGTCAGAGCTTTATATATCTCACTGAGATCTCCACCCATTTTCCTAAACCCCATGGAATACAGGACCAGTCGCTCCAAACTCTGCTCCCACAACAAGCCAGTCATGACAAAGATCAGTCTGGTCATCCTTCACTGCACTCCCTCAGGTTTGTCCTTTATTAGGTAAGGAGACCAAACCTGCACACAATACTACACAGTGTTTGAGATGGGGTCTCACCAACGCTCTGTACAGCTGCAGTAAGACACCCTTACTCCTGGATTCAAATCCCCCAGAAATGAAAGTCAGCACATCATTGATCTCCCTAACTGCTTTCTGCTCCTGCAATATTGCTTTCTATGACTGGTCTACAGGGAGATCCAGATCCTTTGCAATGTTGCAGCTCCCCACTTCGTAGGCCTATGTACACTGGGCAGCGTGTGAATGCCATTCCCAGTATTGACTTCTGGCTTCAGAACTCACTGCACTGCAGGGACTGTGGAGGGCTGCGCAGAAGGAAACAACAAAAAGG
>NW_025114063.1:0-1001 GCF_004010195.1 Chiloscyllium plagiosum
AGTTACAGATACAGATCACAGGGTGATGGAACAAAGTGAGGTGTACAGAGTTACAGATACAGATCACAGGGTGATGGAACAGAGCAAGGTGTACAGAGTTACAGATACAGATCACAGGGTGATGGAACAGAGTGAGGTGTACAGAGTTACAGATACAGGTCACAGGGTGATGGAACAGAGCAAAGTGTACCGAGTTACAGATGCAGATCACAGGGTGATGGAACAGAGCGAGGTGTACAGTTACAGATACAGATCGCAGGGTGATGGAACAGAGCGAGGTGTACAGAGTTACAGACACAGATTGCAGGGTGATGGAAGAGAGCGAGGTGTACAGAGTTACAGACACAGACCACAGGGTGATGGAACAGAGCGAGTTGTACAGAGTTACAGATACAGGTCACAGGGTGATGGAACAGAGCAAGGTGTACCGAGTTACAGATGCAGATCACAGGGTGATGGAACAGAGCGAGGTGTACAGAGTTACAGGTACAGATCACAGGGTGATGGAACAGAACGAGGTGTACAGAGTTACAGATACAGATCGCAGGGTGATGGAACATAGTGAGGTGTACAGAGTTACAGATACAGGTCACAGGGTGATGGAACAGAGCAAGGTGTACAGAGTTACAGATACAGTTCACAGGGTGATGGAACAGAGTGAGGTGTACAGAGTTACAGACACAGATTGCAGGGTGATGGAACATAGTGAGGTGTACAGAGTTACAGATACAGATCAACGGGTGATGGAACAGAGCAAAGTTACAGAGTTACAGATACAGATCACAGGGTGATGGAACAGTGCAAGGTATACAGTGTTACAGATACAGATCACAGGGTGATAGAACAGAGTGAGGTGTACAGAGTTACAGACACAGATCACAGGGTGATGGAACAGAGCGAGTTGTACAGAGTTACAGACACAGATCACAGGGTGATGGAACAGAGTGAGGTGTACAGAGTTACAGACACAGATCACAGGGTGATGGAACAGAGCGAGTTGT
>NW_025114064.1:0-1001 GCF_004010195.1 Chiloscyllium plagiosum
AGAGAGAGGGACAGAGAGAGAGAGGGGCGAAGAGAGACTGATGGAGAGGGGGACAGAGAGGGGGGAACGGGGGGTATTGAGAGAGGGGGACAGAGAGAGTCACTGAGAACTGTGACACATTGTGACACTCTTTGAGACTCTCTGAGACACACTGGGACCCTCTCTGAGATTTAGAGATGCACTGTGACACTCTCTGATCCTACCCAACACACTCTGAGGCACACTGTGACACTCTCTGACAGACTGAGGCACACTGTGACACTCTCTGACAGACTGAGACACGCTGCGACACTCTCTGACAGACTGAGGCACACTGTGACACTCTCTGACTCTCTCTGAAACACACTGTCACACACTCTGTCAGACGGTGACACACTATGACACTCTCTAAGACAGACTTTGTCACTTTCTGACTCTCTCTGTCTCACTGAGACACAGTGTGAAACTCACTGTGACACACTGTGACACTCTCTGACTGACTGTGACACTCTCTGACAGAATGTGACACTGTGACACTCTCTGACAAACACTGTGACATTCTCTGACAAACTGTGACACACTGTGAAACTCTGAGAGTGTCAGCTAAGATCAGAAAGTGTCACAACGCATCTCAGAGAGTGTCTCAGTGTGTCACAGTTTGTCAGAGAGTGTCACAGTGTGTCTCAGAGAGTGACAGACAGTATCACAGTGTGAGTCAGATATTCAGAGAAAATCTGAAAGTGTCACTATCTGTCAGAGAGTGTCACAGTTGTCACAGTCTGTCAGAGAGTGTCACAGTGCACCTCAAACCGTTTCAGAGAGTGTTACAGCGTGTGTCAGCGTGCGTCAGAGAGTGTCACAGTGCTTTTCAGAGAATTTCAGAGTGTCACAGTGTGTCTCGGAGAGTGTTGGATAGGATCAGAGAGTGTTACAATGTGTCTCAAATTGTCAGAGAGGGTCCCAGTGTGTCGCAGATAGTGTCAGAGTGGGTCACAGTTTGTCCGAGAGTGTCACAGTGTGTT
>NW_025114065.1:0-1001 GCF_004010195.1 Chiloscyllium plagiosum
CCCGGAACAGCATGTGGGCTACAATTCCTGGTAAACTGGGATAAGTAAGTCCTGATACAGTGCTTGGGCTACAATTCCTGGTACACTGCGAGCAGTGAGCCCTGATACAGTGCTTGGGCGACAATTCCTGGTACACTGTGAGCAGTGAGCCCTGGAGCAATGTGTGGGCTACAATTCCTGGTACACTGGGAGCAGTAAGTCCTGATACAGTGCTTGGGCTACAATTCCTGATACACTGCGAGCAGAGATACCTGATACAGTGCTTGGGCTCCAATTCCTGGTACACTGCGAGCAGTGAGCCCTGATACAGTGCATGGGCTACAATTGCTGTTACACTCAGAGCAGTGAGCTCTGGAACATTGTGTGGGCTACAATTCCTGGTACACTGTGGACAATGAGGCCTGATACGGCGTGTGAGCTACAATTTCAGGTACACTGCGAGCAGTGAGCCCTGGAGCAGTATGTGGGCTACAATTCCTGTTACACTGGGAGCAGTGAGCACTGGAGCAGCATGTGGGCTACATTTCCTGTTACACTGGGAGCAGTGAGCACTGGAGCAGCATGTGGGCTACAATTCCAGGTACACTGCGAGCAGTGAGCCCTGATACAGTTCGTGGGCTACAATTCCTGGTCAACTGAGAACAGTGAGCCATGGAGCAACGTGTGGGCTACAATTCTTGGTACACTGCGAGCAGTGAGCCCTGTTACAGTGCGTGGGCTACAATTCCTGGTACACTCAGAGCAGTGAGCACTGGAATAGTGTGTGGGCGTCAATTCCTGATGCACTGAGAGCAGTGAGCCCTGGAGCAGCCTGTGCGCTACACTTCCTGGTACACTGAGCAGTGAGCCCTGGTGCAGCGTGTCGGCTACAATTCCTGGTATACTGTCAGCAGTGAGCCCTGGAGCAGTGTGTGGGCTACAATTCCTGGTACACTGAGAGCAGTGAGACCCGGAACAGCGTGTGGGCAACAATTGATGGTACACAGTGAGCAGTGAGCCCT
>NW_025114066.1:0-1001 GCF_004010195.1 Chiloscyllium plagiosum
GGTCCACTTATACCCTGAAGAGAAGGACATCTGGCATTCTAACTCGGTTTGGCTGAGACATGTTTCCAAACCCACAGCAACATGGCTAACTCTGAGCTGCCCTCTTGTAATTAGCAGTGGGTAATGAAAGCTGATCCAGCCAGTGACACCCACATCCCAAAAGGAGATATTTCCCTCCCTACTTCACATCTGACACCAGCGTGGAGTTGATCTTTAACCTGCAGATTGGGAATGTTTGTGTGTGTGTGGTGGTATGAGTGTTCAGTTCTGTGTGTGTGTGTGTGTGTGTGTGGTGGTATGAGTGTTCAGTTCTGGGTGTGTATCTGTGTGTGTGTGGTGGTATGAGTGTTCAGTTCTGTGTGTGTGTGTGTGTGTGTGGTATGAATGTTCAGTTCTGTGTGTATGCGTTGGCAGCTCTTCGTCAAGCAGAACAACCCTCGCTTATCGCTGTATCTTTCTCCAGTCCCTAAAGCATTCCTTATGTCTGTAACTACCTTCGGCACAAATATCCTCGTGTTCCTCCGATTTATGCCAATATCGAACCTCCTGTATCGCCTCCTGCCCTGTTAATATCTGGTCAAAACCCAGTGACACTTTCTATCTCGATAAACTAGTTTGAGTCCCACAACTTGCTCTGTATTTGTAATTCTTTGTCAGTCCCATAACCCTCCATATCTCTTGAACCAACTCCAGCACAGATTGTCCTCCCTCACTCTGTGAACTCCTCCTGCCACAACAATCCATATCGGCTTTTTATTGTCATTGAGGCCCTTATCACATTTCATGTATCTGTCAGCACATCCAGTACATTTACGTCTCTCTTACCATGTCATTAAACCCAAAAAATGTTTCCGCTTCCTACAACACTTCTCTTGCGGTGAGAACCCTTGCTCTCCCTTTAACACCTGCTTCAACGTTTTGATCGCTCTTTTGTCAGTTTCTGAGACGCTCTGCCTTCAGAATTATTCGCTTTTATTGACAGTCTTCGCAGCCTGTTTTAT
>NW_025114067.1:0-1001 GCF_004010195.1 Chiloscyllium plagiosum
TGATCAGGGTTAAACTCCATCTCACAGTGATCGGGGTTAACCTCATAGTGGTCAGGGTTAAACTCCATCTCACAGTGATCAGGGTTAAACTCCATCTCACAATGATCAGGGATAACCTCACTGTGATCAGGGTTAAACTCCATCTCACAGTGATCAGGGTTAAACTCCATCTCACAGTGATCAGGGTTAACCTCATAGTGGTCAGGCTTACTCTCCACCTCACAGTGATCAGGGTTAAACTCCATCTCACAGTGATCAGGGTTAAACTCACAGTGACAGTGATCAGGGTTAAAATCCATCTCACAGTGATCAGGGTTAAAATCCATCTCACAGTGATCAGGGTTAAAATCCATCTCACAGTGATCAGGGTTAAAATCCATCTCACAGTGATCAGGGTTAAAATCCATCTCACAGTGATCAGGGTTAAAATCCATCTCACAGTGATCAGGGTTAAAATCCATCTCACAGTGATCAGGGTTAAAATCCATCTCACAGTGATCAGGGTTAAAATCCATCTCACAGTGATCAGGGTTAAAATCCATCTCACAGTGATCAGGGTTAAAATCCATCTCACAGTGATCAGGGTTAAAATCCATCTCACAGTGATCAGGGTTAAAATCCATCTCACAGTGATCAGGGTTAAAATCCATCTCACAGTGATCAGGGTTAAAATCCATCTCACAGTGATCAGGGTTAAAATCCATCTCACAGTGATCAGGGTTAAAATCCATCTCACAGTGATCAGGGTTAAAATCCATCTCACAGTGATCAGGGTTAAAATCCATCTCACAGTGATCAGGGTTAAAATCCATCTCACAGTGATCAGGGTTAAAATCCATCTCACAGTGATCAGGGTTAAAATCCATCTCACAGTGATCAGGGTTAAACTCCATCTCACAGTGATCAGGGTTAACCTCACAGTGATCAGGGTTAAACTCACAGTGATCAGGGTTAAACTCCATCTCACTGTGATCAGGGTTAACCTCATAGTGGTCAGGCTT
>NW_025114068.1:0-1001 GCF_004010195.1 Chiloscyllium plagiosum
TCCCCATAGCAACCCCCCCTCGTGACCAACAGGTGACAGCGCCCGTCCACGACATGGCGACGATTCCCGGACAGGCTGACCGAAGGCCCCCTCACCTCTCGGAAGTTGCTTCCCGGCGACAGGAGTCTCGGGAACACTGAGGGCGCGAGCCCGGAACGGCTGTGTCCAGCTGCAGGTCTGCAAAGGAAACGGCGAGAGCACGTCACACGCTCGGACAATCGCAGCGGAGAATTTCATTTATATATACACTTAGGCAGCACAAGGGAGCCGCTGGATGGGACCAGCACTTACTGCCCGCCCGGGGGGGGAATGGGGATGGCAGGGCACAGAGAGCAAGTGTGGACGTGCGAGAGACAGAGACAGAGCGAGCGAGACAGAGAGCGAGACAGAGAGCGAGACAGAGAGCGAGACAGCGAGCGAGACAGCGAGCGAGACAGCGAGCGAGACAGCGAGCGAGACAGCGAGCGAGACAGCGAGCGAGACAGAGAGCGAGACAGAGAGCGAGACACACACACACACACACACACAGAGACCAGACACGAGACTAGTGGAGGGTGATAGTGAGAGAGAGGCGGGCAGAGAGCGCGAGTGCGGGTGAGCAGGTGAGGCAGAGCCTGTGAATGAGTTGTTAAAGTCACCAGCGAGGGACGGTGGGAGAGAGAGCGACTGCCTCCCAGACAGGGCGGTCTCTTTGGGGTACAGTTGCAGGGCGAGGGCAGGCAGAGTCAGGGGGGAGAGCCGGCCCGTGTCAGAGACTGACCTGCTGCTGGAGAAGAGCCGGGGTCCGGAGGGAAGCTGGCAGCCAGGGGGTGGAGAGCTGCCGACGAAGCTGGGCACAGATTGCTTGCTGCAGCAAGACCGACTTCCCTGGGGATAGGAGAGAGAGACCCGGTTAGACACACCACCCTCCCTCCCTCCCTCCGGACACACCGACACCCCTCCCCCTCGGTCACAACACCCACAGACACAGTGAGAGAGAGAGAGGGTGGGCGAGGGTGACC
>NW_025114069.1:0-1001 GCF_004010195.1 Chiloscyllium plagiosum
TGATTTTTGGCATTCCACAATTCTGTTCAAAGACAACTACTTGCCCAGAATTCCCACCTTCCTCATTATAATTATCCAAAAATCATTTAAAAGGAGGAAATCTTATCAGTAGAACTGAAGATGCATTTAATATTCCAATACAACCTGGAAATTCACTCTGATCAGAAAATGAAATTTCAATCATAATAAACTCAATATGAAGATTCTGAAATTCACCATTTACCCAGGACTAAACAACCATCCAGTATCAGGTTTCTTTTGAACAATCGCTGACTATTTTTGAAAGGGGACATCAACTGAACTAGATATGTTGCAAACTCATTCAAGCACAGACTGCACTATCACATCACCATGCATTCACAAAATATAAACTAAACACTGCTCTCAAGGCGCATGGAGGGACAAAACACAAATGACCTAACAGCAGTTCGGTCACCAACAAACAAAAAACCCATTCAAACCAAAACTCAAACGGTTAACACTTTGCACACTCGAACATTTCACATCCAGACAACGAAGATTCAGTACCTCAAACACTTTCTCTCTCACTCCCTCGATAACTTGTGGACATTTTCTTCCAATCTCAATTTTAAACTTTATGCTTATACAGTCAAGAAAATAAAATCGTTTCACACCTAATGATTTATATCCCAGAAATGGTGGATACACGTTTATGTCATCTATCCTTGATGAAGAGATTATGCTCGAAACATCAACTAACTTGCTACTCTGATGCCGTCAGACTGGCTGCGTTTTTGAAGCGCCTAAATACTTGAACAGCTAAACAAGCTAAACAAGCTTTTCAGTCACGTCCTGCCCGTGGATGCTCACTCTCAGGTTTTGTGGCTGCTTTTAATCGTCCAAAAACCATGTCCAATTGCTTCATATGGCTAATTCACACACTGTATCCCTTTGATACAAACTGTCCCTTCATCTTTAAAAGCGGAATGATGAAATAAATTCACTCCACCCTTTGAGTCCGCTTGCAGTATCAAAGTGCT
>NW_025114070.1:0-1001 GCF_004010195.1 Chiloscyllium plagiosum
ACCGGCTGGGCCAGATCCGAACAGGACAGACCGTGGACCGGAGCTGGAGCTACAGGCTTCCACACTGGGACCGCACACCCTCCCTCTGTCCCTATCTGTCTATCAGTAGTCTCTCCTCCAACGTGAGACCCAGGTCCAATCGTCTCCTCCAGCCCCACGACAAAGCTCCGGGTTCTCCTCTCCCCTCCTAGGCGACAGGGGTTGATTTCGATAGTGGGAGAGGGCATTGCGCCTCGTTGGATAGTTACTTCCTCAAGCTGGGCAGCAGTCAGCCAATCATGCGTTGTCTGGCCACAGTCCACTTGCTCTATTGAGTGCATGAGGCATGGGATACAAGTAGCCTGAACTGTGGACTGTTAACACTGCGCCAAGCACAACGAGAATACAATAAAGAAACCAGCACTCATACTCGTGCCTGCGTTACTTGAAAACTCAACAGAAAGAGATGGTCAGCAGATTTGGGACTCTCTCAGGGACACCAGCCACAGCACTGCACTTAATGTGTTCTGGAAGAAACAGGGCAAGACACATGACTGGTTTGAAGAAAGCTCAATTTTGCTCACTGCTGTCATTGAAGGAAAGTGTGTTGCACTACGAGAGCATAAACAACATCCTACCCAGGGAACACTACCAGCGCGTCGGATTGTAAGAGGCAGGATCAAGAAATGAGCAAGGAGCAGCACATTTGATTGCTGGTGACAACAATGGGAAAGCGTTCAGTCAACATTTGGCACAGACAGCATCCATGGAATATACAGAGGGATAAAGAAAACTATCGGTTCAACCCAGAGCAAGAGAGCTCCACTGAACATAATTACAGGCGAGGCAATAAAAGACAAAAAAACAAGCAGACAGAGAGATGAGTGAAGCATTACTCTGAACTCCATTCCAGAGAAAACAGTATCTCAGACAGTGTGCTAGACACAGTGGAATGCCTGCCAGTTATGAAGGAATAAGATACATTGCCGACTGCTGAATAGTTGATTAAGGCTGCCGAATGG
>NW_025114071.1:0-1001 GCF_004010195.1 Chiloscyllium plagiosum
CATTAACACAGACACCAGAGAGAAACTGAACATACAGACGTAGCAAACGTTAGTGGAAAGCCAGAGTCATAGAGATATTCAGCACAGAAACAGACCCTTCGGTCAATCTCTTCCATGCCTAAATCGATCTAGTTCCATTTGTCAGCACTTGGCCCATATCCTTCTGAACCCTTCCTATTCAAACACCCATCCAGATGCCTTTTAAATGCCGTAAATGTACCAGCATCCATCATTTCCTGTGGCAGCTTACAGACATCACCTTCTGCATGAAAAGGTTGCCCTCTAGGTCCCTTTTAAATCTCCACCTCCCCACCCTCACTCTAAACCTATTACCCTCTAGTTCTGGACTCCCTATCCCAAGGAAAAAGTCTTGTCTATTTACTCTATCTATGCCTCTCATGCTTTACTAGAAGTCTACAAGGTCTGGTGCGCAAGGGAAAACAACACATAGGTTAAAGCTTCTGTGTTCTGTGAAGAAATGGTGCAATTACATTTGAAAATTACACATTATTTATGTTTTTTTTTAAGAGATAGTGCAGCCTTAATTACAAGAAAAGACCAATCACACATAGTAAGGTGACATGATTTACAGCAGGTTAATCTAATGATATTCCCCGGGAAAGGGTTCTTAATTTACATAGAGCACCATTCCATGGTTAGTTCAAGGTTAGTTCGAATACCAAATCATTGTCTTATGATTCATATCATGAAAAATCCATTGTTCTCTCCTATCTCTAAATACAACCAACTTATCAAAACATCAGTTCAAGTTCACAGAATCAAATCATTACTTGCAGCCATTTTGTAGTTAATAAAAATCAACATATACTTGTTGCTTCTGACAACAGCCTAAATTCAAATTTTAGATCCTCATTCCTCTCTTTTGTCATTCTATGACCACACCATAAAGGCATGGATCAAATTAACCAATTCAATGGCAGCAAAAGACAGCAATATTTTCTCTTCCTCCAAAGAGGAACCAGGGGCAGATGATAATGCTT
>NW_025114072.1:0-1001 GCF_004010195.1 Chiloscyllium plagiosum
CAAAACGGTATACTTGTTCTTGAGGGGAATCTTTCTTTCCCCTTAAAAATATGCCCCCTCGACTTGTCTTTTCCTGAAAGTGGGAAATTTCAAACGCCATTTGCCTTATCTATAACCTATATGATTTTATAAATCTCGATTAAGTCACCCCTCAACCTCCTACATTTCAGTAAAAAAAAGTCCCTTATGAGTCAACCCCTCTATTCCAGGTAATGTTCTGTTAAATATTTTCTGAACCCTCCACAGCTTCCTATAATAGGGTGACCAGAACAGGACACAGTATTCCAGAAGAGGTCTCATCAACATCCTGTACTACCATAACATGCCATCCCAATTCCTATACTCAACGTCTGAGCAATGAAGGCAAGCGTGCCAAATGCCTTGAAAAAGCTGGTATTTAGAGTTGCTGAAAAGTTACTCAATTCAAGTGTTTACATTATTTGAATAAGGACCATTTGGTTTCAAAGAGGTGCATTCTTATGTCCTTTGTTATGTATTTGACACCACCACTGTCTCCTAATTCAGGATGGTTGTCATTTGTTTATAATTTTTAAGTTCATACCCTCCGCCTATCACAACATAGAGAAAGTAGTTCCAAAAAATGAAGTGAATGTATTGAAATTGAGCTTAAAAATGGAATAGAATATCCTTTTTATTGTCAAGTGTGACCAAGTATAAGAGTACAATGAAAAGTTTTACGGTGTCACCTCTTATGGCGCCATCTTAGGTGCAAGTACCCAAGTACAAATCTTAGATACAAAACAGGAATAGAAAAAGAAAGGTAGTTGCATTTGTTTTGAAGTTGAAGGCGTGCACTGTCACTTTAACAGTGAAAGCTGGCAAGCACCTGTTATATCACAGTGCGCTGGAAAATTGAAAGATAGAACATAGAACATTACAGCGCAATGCAGGCCCTTCGGCCTCGATGTTGCGCCGGACTGTCATGCCAATCTGGAGCCCATCTAACTTACACTATTCCATGTACGTCCATATGCTTGTCC
>NW_025114073.1:0-1001 GCF_004010195.1 Chiloscyllium plagiosum
TAACACATACAACATCGGAGTGAGGGAAAGAATTGGGAGAGAGCAGGAGAACACATGTTTGTAAGGATGGTACAGGTGATAGGGATCCGGATATCTGGATAGTTGTGGCTCATTCTGGAGTCAGTTGGACCTCTACAAACAGGATGGTCTTCACCGGAACCTGAAGGGTACCAATATCTTCAGGGGTATTTTCTAACGCTATTGAGGAGTGTTTAAACGAATTCAGCAGCGGAGTGCGAACCTGAATTTTCGCTGCAGTGTGCAGGAAGTTGTGAGTGGTGAGGTCATAAATAGGTTTTCGTGTTCGCGAGTGTATATTGGGAAGAACGAAGGTTATTTGAAGTGTGTCAACTTCACCGCCTGGAGCATCTGAGATAAAGCAGGTGTCATGGGTTGTTACCTGTGACTTCAATGTTGTGGCCATTTCAGAGACATGAATGGATCACTGAAAGGACTGGTTGTTCCTGGCATCTCAGTTTCGAGTTTTCAGTAAGAACAGGAAAGTCGTTACAGAGGGGGAGATATGACGTTATTCGTCAAAGATAGTACTATGGTAGCAGAAAGGATATTTGGTGTGGGCTCCACTGAATCTGCTGAACTCGAATGGGCTGAGATTAAAGTCAGGAAAGTAGAGGTCACCACCAACGAAAGTAACATCGTAGTTGTAGTGGGGAGCTTTAATTTTCCAAATATTATTGTTTGATTACCTCTGATTGGTCAGTCTTTGTCCATGTGTGCAGGAGGGTTTCGTGACTTAGCATGTAGACAGGCAAACAAGAATCAAAACTTCATTAGATTTGGTACTACGTAATGAAGCAAGTCATTTGGAGGTAAGTGAGCACTTTGGTGAAAGTGACCACAATTCGGTATGTTTATTTAGTGATGGATAGGAATAGATACATATATCACAGAGCATGTGTTACCGCTGGGAGAAAGGCCAGTATGATGCGATCAGGCAAGAGCTAGGATTCACCAGATGGGGAAAGCAACCGCAGGGGTTA
>NW_025114074.1:0-1001 GCF_004010195.1 Chiloscyllium plagiosum
ACAGACACTGCCTTGTCACGTGTACAGACACTGTCCTGTCCCGCGTACAGACACTGCCCTGTCCCATGTACAGACACTGCCCTGTCCCACGTACAGACACTGCCCTGTCCCACATACAGACACCGCCCTGTCCCGTGTACAGACATTGCCCTGTCCCGTGTACAGACACTGCCCTGTCCCGTGTACAGACACCGCCCTGTCCCGCATTCAGACTCTGCCCTGTCCCACGTAAAGACACTGCCCTGTCCCACGTACAGACACTGCCCTGTCCCACATACAGACACCGCCCTGTCCCGTGTACAGACATCGCCCTGTCCCGTGTACAGACACTGCCCTGTCCCGTGTACAGACACCGCCCTGTCCCGCATTCAGACTCTGCCCTGTCCCACGTACAGACACTGCCCTGTCCTACGTACAGACACTGCCCTGTCCCACGTACAGACACTGCCCTGTCCCACGTACAGACACTGCCCTGTCCCATGTACAGACTCTGCCCTGTCCCACGTACAGACACTGCCCTGTCCCACGTACAGACACTGCCCTGTCCCGCGTACAGACACTGCCCTGTCCCGTGTACAGACACCGCCCTATCCCACGTACAGGCACTGCCCTGTCCCGCGTACAGACACTGATTGTCACTATCAGTGAATGCTCTCAGAAGCCTCCATCTGCCTATCTGCCCACAGGTGGCTGTGTCGGTGGGTCTCAGGGTCAGCGATTACCTTGTGTCTGAGTTTCTGGTTCTCGTCTTCCAGGCTGCGCAGTTTCTGTTGCAGGATTTCCAGGTGGAGATAACTCTGCAGAGAGACCGAGGACTCGTTCCGTCTCAGCCTGAAACAGGGGAGGTGCTGGTGAATTCATTCTCCGAACAACGGCTGGTGGAGGTAACAAACTCAATCGGTTTGATCAAGGGTCAGTGGGAGGCACTGGGAGAGGGACGGATGGGGGGGCTGTTAGTGAGGCAGTGGGCAAAGGAGCTGGGGGAGTTGAAGGGGTGTACA
>NW_025114075.1:0-1002 GCF_004010195.1 Chiloscyllium plagiosum
ACATTGCACATGGCCCTTCATAACCCCTATGGCACCCCATGCCAATTACCCCATTCCCACAGCCTCTTATACCTTCAAACCAGTGGTCCTACCCATTCATTGTCCCTAAATGAACACATGCCAACTCACACACAGCCTCCTTTGACCTTCCATCTCTTTAGCAGTTCACCTATTATCCAGCATAGGCATACATAGCAAAACCATTTGTAGAAACAAAAAATATAGTGATCTGTCTATTGTTGATGTTGCAATTAGAAAACAGAGCACATCCTCATTGATGTTAAAAATCATTTTGATACATTGAAATTCCTTTGCCTATTCCTTTATGAAAACAAATATTTCACTTTAAAGTTCAATCCCTTATGTAAACCAATATTTCAAGTAATTAAATGCTCAATTCCTTTGGAAACAAACCTTTCACGTGAATGACCAGTCCTTTATACAAACAAACATTTTGCTGCTCTAAGCAGTTGAAGCTGTGATCAAAATGCTCACTTAATAAGCTCCCCATTCTGAAAATGATAATCTGAGAAATCAGATATGCAGCACAAATCCCAAAACAGCTTATGTTGCCTGGAACACTGACATACCTAGCACCCTGTTTTTTTTTTTAAATTTCACACATTTCTTTGTCCTTCCTTTGCAGATTTAACAGTTTCGGCTGTTCCTTGGCAGTTTTAGTAGATCCAATCATCTTTTTCGTCATCAGAAGTGTGTTGGAAAAGATCATTGACAGTGCTAACAAGCAGAACGTGCACAGCAATAACTTGCTCATGGATATTCAGTTTGGATTCTGCTCGGGCCAGTCAGCTCCGAACCACATTACAGTCTTAGTCCAAACCTAGACAAAAAGGCTAAATGCTAAGGTGAGATGAGAGTGACTTCCCTTGATACCTAGGTAGCATTTGCCTGAGTCTGAGAGTCTGAAGAGTCTGAAGAAGGGCTTGTGCCCGAAACGTCGATTCTCCTGTTCTCCTGTTCCCTGGATGCTGCCTGACCTGC
>NW_025114076.1:0-1002 GCF_004010195.1 Chiloscyllium plagiosum
CCATTCTGTCTATTTCTCTGTCTCCTGCAGGTACTCAGGAAGTTACTGACTCTGTATACTTCCTAGCTACTGGGTGTCTCGTCCATCACCTCATTGAAGATGGTTGGTCAGCCAGAGAGACAAAAGGGAGGAAGATCTGCAGTCTTGAATAAATCCTGCAGTGATGTAAGATCACTCGCAGTGCACAGAGCAGAGAGCAATGAGAGGGCTCCAAACATCAGCTAACAAGACCTGACATGGATATAGTGCTGGAGGGGGAGCACAGGAGAGACACATCCCAGTCTCAGTCACGGCCCCTACTGTAAGTTTTGTTGTACTAAGACAGCATCGGGAGTGCCACAGTTATCAATCTAGGCCTGTGCTGTCTTACTGAGCATCAGCAGCACATTGGGGAAAGCAGACCTCCCATGACAGGGTGGTAATGTTGCCTGGGATCTTTTTGTTCTATGTTCTCCCTCCAACACTGTGTCTCTGGCATGTCTCGTGGTCCGATGTGATCGATAATTTGTAACTCCTATAAACGTTCCTGTCCCTGTGACCTCCTCCAGTCTCTAAGTCCCTCCATATGTTTGAAATCTACTGCATTCCAGATTAATATCCCGAACTCTGCAACTTGCTTCAGTCTCTACAACATGCCTTATCTCAGTAGTCTCCTCCAATGACAGAACCAAACAGAACTGAATAAGAACCTTTAGTTTGATCCATGCTGACCAATGTCCCTGAAAGAGTTGCTTTTGCCTGCATTTGACCCATATCCCTTCAAACCTTCTCTTCTCCGTGTACGTGCCCAAGTGTTTTTCACGTGTTTTAATATACTTTTCTCTGTCATTTCCCCTGGCAGTTCATTCAATACGTGCACCACCTTCTGCGTGAGAAATGTTCTCCTCCGGTCCCTTTTAACTCTTTCCTCTCCCACCTTACATTTATGCTCTTTAGTTATAGACTCCCCACCCTGGGGGTAAAGATCTTGGCAATTCATCTTATGTATACCCCTCATGGTTT
>NW_025114077.1:0-1002 GCF_004010195.1 Chiloscyllium plagiosum
AATGCAGAGACTAATACAGTGACTAATGCAGGGACTAATGCAGCGACTAATACAGAGGCTCATGCAGAGACTAATACAGAGGCTAATGCAGGGACTAATGCAGAGACTAACGCAGGGACTAATGCAGAGACTAATGCAGTGACTAATACAGAGGCTCATGCAGAGACTAATACAGAGGCTAATGCAGGGACTAATGCAGAGACTAACGCAGGGACTAATGCAGTGACTAATACAGAGACTAATACAGAGACTAATACAGAGGTTAACGCTGGGACTAATACATCTTTTTGCTTCCCAGAAGTGAAGTTTTCAACCAGGTGTATCATCAGCGCTACTGGTTCAGTGTAGATTATTACAATGCGATATCTGTATGACTGTTTAAGTTTATTCCTTTTGTGGGATGCATGTAACCCTGGCTGGGCCCAGCATTTATTGCCTGTCCCTGGTTGTCCCTTGAGAGGTTAGTGGTAAGATGTCTTCTTGAACTGCTGCTGTCCATTTGCTGTCATTGACACACAATGTCCTTAGGAAGAGAATTCCCGGATTTTGACCCTGTGAAGGAACAGGGATATGTTTCTAAGTCTGGATGTTGGAAGGCTTGGAGGGAGACTTAAAAATGATGGTGTTCCCATGTATCTACTGCCCTTATCCTTCTTGTTGGAAGTGGTTGTGGGTTGAGGAGGTGTTTAACATTGTTAGCATCGTTGGGAACTGCAAATGTCAGAATAAGCTGTCAGAAATACTGTGGAAAGGCACTGGGGACTGCAGACGTATTGAAAAAGGTATGTGTGTCCCAGTCAGGATGAGACTTGTATTACCATCTGTTCAGGGAGTCATTGAGCACTAGTTTATACCTTTAATTAGAAATGCTGCATTTTAAACATGTACTCAATTACTGTGAGCACTGTATCAGCTCTAAACCTTTGCTCCAAAATAACCCTCCTGATACACTACTATTACACCAATTATCTTCCCAACAATCTCCCTCCACAGGACGTGACT
>NW_025114078.1:0-1002 GCF_004010195.1 Chiloscyllium plagiosum
TTGTTATACTCAGTCTTATTCAGTTGTACGTGTGCATGAAATGTCTTTGTGTCTGAAGTCAACAAATTCGAAATTGTTACGCAACCACACTGACTTTCACTCAATGGTAAATCCTCTCCTTGTTCGCGTATCTTTTAAAACACTCTGAAGTCAGCTTCTACGTTTTATTTCTGGAAAGTCGTTCACGAATTAAATAGCTCTATTGAGTGGAAGAAACTCTCATCCAAACTTTTCTTAATCATTCACTAATGGTTTTCAAGCTTTAAGGAAAGTTATTGATTCACTCGAAAGAGGGACTTTCCCCGATTTACTCATTCAAACATCGCGTTATGTGAAAATCTCATTTGTTCACATCAAACTTGCGTGTTTCTGCTCCAGCATTTCCAAATCTCGTGAATAAACTCCTTCATTCTTTCTATCATCCCGATGAAACCGGTTGTATCTTTTCTGATATTTTTATGTCTCAGTTAACAAAGTCACTTGGCTTTCTAATATCTTGCTATCCAGGAAACAACGTCTGTGCCCTTTCTAAGTACTTTAACATGTTTTTTGGTGGAGAATGAGGATAAGGATTATACACAATGCTCCCACTGAGTGTGACCTAAAGATTTTACAGTTACACTATGAACTCTTTGCTTTTTAAATATGACGTCTCTAAATAAATTCCAATAAGGTAATTTACTATCTATCCAGTTCATGAACATCGTCTCCATGGAGACGAAAATTATCTATCACTTCTTTTATTCTTCCACGGAATGTCTGAAAGGTTTGTAAGGCCAATATCTCTAAATCACCGTGTCCTGAGTCAGTCTCAGCTCTTTCTAAAGGCGACTGAAGTTCAAATACTTCATACTGTGTCTCCCGTCATTCCAGTGCAGACTGGTTCTGAACAGTAAATGCAATCACCAAAGGCCACCATGGATCTGAAATGAACAGTTTTCACATAGTAATTGTCGTAGCTATTTTGGATCGTATGTCCGTGTTCTTGTTCAATTTGTTCAT
>NW_025114079.1:0-1002 GCF_004010195.1 Chiloscyllium plagiosum
TTGCTGAAGAAGAACACAAAGTTTTAGTGGACATACCAATGCCAGAAGGCATTCGACCATTAAAAAGAAATATTGGCCACCAAACCAGTTTCAGCTACACCAAACGTTTTGAAAGCTTTCAAAGTTGCCATCGACGCTAGTGACATAGGAGTTGGAGTTATAATGCTGCAGGACGATGAGATGGGATAGTATTTTTCAAAGAAGTTCGACATCCACCAGAGAAATTATTCCACGATTGGGAAAGAACTATTGAGATTGGTACTAGCCTTATGACATTTTAATGTGTACTCACAAACAGCGTGTTGGAGACGGTTGTGTACGTGGATCCCAATCTGCTTACATTCTTTGAATGCTTTAAAGACTATTTCATTAAAGTCTGATGTTACAGACTTTTAATTTTAGAATTGTACATGCAGTGTGTTGTAAGAATGTAATCGCAGATGCGTTCTCACATATTTAACTGATAAAGTTTAGACGAGATTTATATTTACCAATGTTAAATATAGGTATATGGGAAGAAGTTAAGGTGAACTTAAATTTAAATTACCCGTATGCTATGGTAATGTGTTTTAAAAATAGAAAAACAAATGAGGCCGTGTTTTCATTATGATGGTTCTTTTGAGAGGGTAGGTGTTATGAACGTGTAAAGGGTACTGTACTTTTAAGAGAGTTGAAGGATTTACAAGCACAGTGTGTTCTGGCAAATTTACAAAGTAACATTTGGTCCAGCAACTGGCAGTACCAGGGATGCTATGTGACAGCAATAAAATCAAATTCGAACAATCAGTTTAAATTATGTCCCAAGAAACTAAACTACAGTCGAATTTGATTTTTGCATTTTGACAAAATTAAAAAGAATGAAATGACCCTTTGCTTTGGGGTATAAAGCCAAAAAAAAAAGAAACGTTGGGGGAGAACTGCCACGCCACCACCATCTGCAGACTGCCCGGAGAATAGCTCTCCGAAATTCCCCTTTATTTATCAATGACCTGTGAAACAGAA
>NW_025114080.1:0-1002 GCF_004010195.1 Chiloscyllium plagiosum
ATTTTGTCAACCGATCTATATTGTATCCATTTGCGAATTCCCCCGTTCTCATCACATAATGCCCCTCTACCTATTGAGTATTATCAACCAAACTGGACACATTTCACTCTGCCATTCCCCCCACGTCTTTAATACAGAGGTATATCATGAAGATGGATAGCTGATTATTCGGTAACTTCACGAATGATATCTTTCCAACTTGAAAAGTACCCATTAATCACGAGTCGATGTCTTCTATTAAATAAACAATGGACAGTCCATGCTCATTTATTACCCAACACCGTGAACTCCGACATTGTGCAATGAACTTTTTTTTGCCCCCTTAATGAGTGGCTGCTAGACATGCAAATACACTTCATCAACAAGTTTCCTTGATTAACTCTGCACGTAATGTATCAAAGAACTCTCCATTTCAACAAATGATGTTGACTCAGTTTGACTGCAATCAGGCTCAGTTTGACTGCAATCAGAATGTTTAAAATTTCTGCTTTTCTCCTTTAAAAATCGTCTCCAGCTTTTTCCAAATGACAGAAAAGATTTTGGAGCAATGAAAACAATTTGGTACATTACGTCAGCTGCAATTTTCAATGAGAACCTGGATGATATGGTTAATCCTTATCTCCATTTTTTCTCCCTTACCTCCATAGCTCTTGATTCCAGAAGAGACTGGATGTGTTCCTATCTCACCCTTGAATATACCCAGAATTGAAAGCCTTTTGTAGTAAAGAATTCACCAGAGTTGCTACTCTCTGAAAGCAAGAATTTCCTTCTCATGTGTATCTTAAATGACTCAGTCTTTCGACTGAGTTTCAGCCCTCTGGTCAACACTAACCCTAGTGTGCATCAGAGCAGAAAAACACTTAAAAGATAGGCGTGCAAACACTGGCAGTGGTGAGTATTTGCAGCATTTTCTTTTTCTGATCGCTGGTTAAACAAATCCGCTGGGTTTTCCCTGTATAGTTCCAAACCCGGCTGACTGTGTTTCGTCAAAACGTCTTCCTG
>NW_025114081.1:0-1002 GCF_004010195.1 Chiloscyllium plagiosum
TATTGGTCGACACCGCGTTCTCCTGGTTATATTGGTCAGCCAGGGCTTTCCTGGTTGGAATGTTAACCTGGGTCAATCAACAACCTCGTAGTCAATGAGGTCAACCTGGTTCCAATCACTACATCCTCCTTTCTGAATGTGAGCAGCTCCAACAGCGCTCAGCAAGCTTGACGCTATCCAGAAAAATAGCATTTCACTTGATTGGCACCATAACAACCTCGTAGTCAATGAGGTCAACCTGGTTCCAATCACTACATCCTCCTCACGTTTCTGAATGTGAGCAGCTCCAACAGCGCTCAGCAAGCTTGACGCTATCCAGAAAAATAGCATTTCACTTGATTGGCACCATGTCCACCATCTTCAACTCTTCACCTCTGCCAGTGCCAGCAGTGTACACTATATACAAGATACGCTGCAGCAATTCATAAGATCATACATAAGACCAAAACTGGGCCATTGAGCCCATCAGGTCTGCCCCACCACTCAATGAGATCATGCCTGATAATCCATTTTTGTGACTTTTTCTGGAAGTCTTGCTTTCCTCACTGATTAAAAATCTATCTCAGCCATGAATATACTTAATGGCCCAGCCTTGATAACCCTCTACAGTAGAGAATCCCAAAGGTTCACTATCTTCTTAGAGAAGAAATTCTTCCTCATCTCTGTCTTAAATATGTGATCCCTTACTCAGATTCTGCTGCCCTGTCCTAGACTCTGAGATATCTGCAAGGCACAATTACCTGAGGCTGTACCATGTGGTACTTTTTCTTGAAGTGGAACATTCTGAAATAGGACATACAGCGAAACTGATTTCTGACCAGAACAAATTTATTTTTTCTTCAAAACAACAACAAAATAATTCTGTGTTGCTCTATGATTCTCTACACAGTCATATGAATTAGGAGCAGAAGCTGGGTAATGGTACATATGCAATGGTAAAATATGAAAATATTTCAAACTTTTAACTGAATTAAATTATTAAGTGGGACTCCATTTTATGGA
>NW_025114082.1:0-1002 GCF_004010195.1 Chiloscyllium plagiosum
GTCATAATGACGAAAGATCTAAAACAAACCTTCCAGCTCAGCGAGCAAACTTGCATACTTCTCATCAACCTGAGCTACAAATCTTCTCAAAAAAAAGCTTATCATATTACTTAGCCTTAACTTCCAAACACATCATAATTCCAATCGGAAGGATGTTGTGAAAGGGTTCAGAAATGATCTATAAGGATTTTGCCAGGGTTGGAGGATTTGAGCTATACGGAGAGATTGAATAGGCTGGGGCTGCTTTCCCCAGAGCGTCAGAGGCTGAGGGGTGATCTGAGAGGTTTATAAAAGCATAAGAGGCATGGATAGGGTGAGTCCAGAACTAGAGGTTATAAGTTTAAGGTGAGAGGGGAAAGATTTGAAAGGGAACTAAGGGGAAACTCTTTCATGCAGAGGGTGGTGCGTGTATGGAATGAGCTGCCAGAGGACGTCTTGCAGGCTGGTACAATTATAACATTTAACAGGCATCTGGATGGTTATATGAATAGGAAGGGTTTAGAGGGAATTTAGCCAAGTGCTGGCACATTGGACTACATTAGGTTGGGATATCTGGTCAGCATGGACAAGCTGGACCAAAGTGTCTGTTTCCATATTGCACATTTCTATGACTCGATTACATCATCTTTTGGCCTAGTTTATAAAAGCATGAGAGGCATGGATAGGGTGAGTCCAGAACTAGAGGTCATAAGTTTAAGGTGAGAGGTTGGGATATCTGGTCAGCATGGACGAGTTGGACCAAAGGGTCTGTTTCCATACTGCACATCTCTATGACTCGATGACATCATCTTTCTGTATTGTAAGCATTGTAAATGGCACAGCATTTCAGCTCAGCAAGCCAATCTACTGTTGCACCATCCTGCCTTTCTAGCTGTTAACCAAATAAAGCAACAGGGGACCCAGCCTTTCAAGTGCAACAGATTTCAAGCAACTTTATTGCATTTCTCCTACATTCTGGGGCTGTTTTCTCTGGAGCCTCGCAGGCTGAGGGGCGACCTTATA
>NW_025114083.1:0-1002 GCF_004010195.1 Chiloscyllium plagiosum
CTTGATTGCACTTCTTAAAATGTGATGTGGAGGTGCCAGTGTTTGAGTGGGTTTGCAAAGTCAAAAATCACAGGGCCACCAGATTATAGTGCAATGGATTTATTTAAAAACACTAGCTTTCAGAGCACTGCTCTTTAACACATGATTTCAAATAAACCCGTTGGACTATAACCTGTTGTTGTCTGATTTTTGACCTTCTTAAAATGTTTCTGCTTCTCAGTTTTTAACATAGCTCAGTGGGATTGAGTTAGAAAGTTCTGGTTTCAACCTGGGTAGATTCATAAATGTGATCCGGGATGGTACTTCAGCACAGTTCTTAAAGGTGTAATGCACCTTGGAGATGCTGTCTTTCAGATTAGATAGTTAGGTTAGCTAAGATTCCATTTGTCCTCAAGTGGCTGGAAGGACTTCATGGCATTAACAGGAAGAGAGAAGCAAGATCCATAATACTATCAGATGCATAGGATTTCTCCTGGTCTCCTACTTAATTTGTTTCCCTCAATCAACAGCATAAAAAAATGATAATCAGATCAATTAATGAGTTTTGAGCAGATTTGTAGCTCAGGTTGAGGTTCTGGATGTAGGTTTGTTCGCTGAACTTGAAGGTTTGTTTTCAGACGTTTCATCACCATACTAGGTAACATCAGTGAAGCTTCGTCCAGAGGCTCATTGATGTTACCTTGTATCGTGACGAACCATCGGAAAACGAATCTTCCAGCTCAGCAAGCAAATCTACATCCAAGATCAAATAATGTTATAATGGGATTGTGCTGTGCACTAACTTGCTACTATGTTTCACTATATTACAACAATAGATGCACTTCAAAAATATACCATTGACTTTGAATCACTTTAGGATGTCTGTAAGATACAACATAGACAACAGTGCTTTTATGGACAAAAGAACAAGGAACAATCATAGGCCACTTGTCCCTTTTGAGCCTGCTCCACCATTCATTAGGACCATGAAGTACCGAAGGTTCACTTTAACACTCCCTCAAT
>NW_025114084.1:0-1002 GCF_004010195.1 Chiloscyllium plagiosum
GATACACTATAATCTGGGACACACTAATCTGGGTTACACTGTAATCTGGGACACACTGTAAACTGGGATACACTATAATCTGGGACACACTAATCTGGGACACACTGTAATCTGGGACACACTGTAAACTGGGATACACTGTAATTTGGAACGCACTGTAAACTGGGACACACTGTAATCTGGGATACACTGTAATCTGAGACACACTGTAATCTGGGACACAATGTAAACTGGGATACACTGTAATCTGGGACACACTGTAATCTGGGATACACTGTAATCTGGGACACACTGTAATCTGGGACACATTGTAAACTGGGATACACTGTAATCTGGGACACACTGTAACGTGGGACACACTGTAATCTGGGACACACTGTAAACTGGGATACACTGTAATCTGGGGCACACTGTAATGTGGGATACACTGTAAACTGGGATACACTATAATCTGGGCACACTGTAATGTGGGATACACTGTAATGTGGGATACACTGTAATCTGGGGCACACTGTAATGTGGGATACACTGTAAACTGGGATACACTGTAAACTGGGATACACTGTTATCTGGGGCACACTGTAATGTGGGATACACTGTAAACTGGGATACACTGTAATCTGGGATACACTGTAATGTGGGATACACTGTAATCTGGGACACACTAATCTGGGATACACTGTAATCTGGGACACACTGTAATCTGGGGCACACTGTAAACTGGGATACACTATAATCTGGGACACATTGTAATGTGGGATACATTGTAAACTGGGATACACTGTAATCTGGGATACACTGTAATCTGGGACACACTATAAACTGGGATACAATATAATCTGGGACACACTGTAATCTAGGACACACTGTAAACTGGGATACACTATAATCTGGGACACACTAATCTGGGATACACTGTAAAATTGAATACATTGTAAATTGGGACACACTGTAAACTGTGATACACTGTAAACTGGTATACACTGTAATCTGGGACACACT
>NW_025114085.1:0-1002 GCF_004010195.1 Chiloscyllium plagiosum
TTTAAGGGGGATACATGCGGCAAGTACTTTACACGGGGGTGGTGGGATTTTGAAATGCCTTGCCAGCAGAGGTGGTAGAGGCAGGCACGGTAGATTCATTTAAGATGCGCCTGGATAAATGCATGAGTAGGTAGGGAGAAGAGGGACACAGATGCTTAGGAATTGACCAACAGATTTAGACAGTACATTTGGATTGGCTCAGGCTTGGAGGGCCGAAGGCCCTGTTCCTGGGCTGTAAATTTTCTTTGTTTTTTATTTATTGGCTGGCCAGCATTGTTAGCCCATCCCTATTTGCCCTTGAGAAGGTGGTGGTGAGCTGCTTTCTTGAATCGCTGCAGTCCACTTGCTGAGTGTTGACCCACAATGTCGGTAGGGTGGGAATTCCAGGATTTTGACCCAATGACTGTGAAGGAGCGGTGGTATGTTTCCAGTCAGGGTGGTGAGTGGTTTGGATGGAAACTTGAAGATTAGTTTTCAAGAAGTCCATAGGTATAGCTCTTGTGGGTAAAGGAATAGGGGGAAGATGAGATTAGGGTATTAAGCTTGATGACCCACTTTCATCTTAAATGGCAGAGCAGGCCCAAGGGGTCAAATGCTCATTCCCGCTCCTATCTTATATGTTTCTATGCACCCTCTCTTATAATGTGGATTCCAGAGCTGCACACAATACTCTAGATATTGCCTCACCAACTTTTACATAGCTCCAACATAACCTCTCTGTTCTTAAACTTTATGCCTCAGCCAAAAAAAGGCAAATATCCCATATGCGTTCTGAACCACTTTATCTACCTGTGTTGCTAAAGGGACTGGTACACATTCACATCAAGGTTCCTCTGATCCGAGGTGTTTCCAGGGTCCTGCCATTCATCACATGTTCCCTTGCCTTGTTTGATCTGCCCCAAAACATAACAACTATGAGCAGGGGTAGGCAATTCAGCCCCTCGAGCATGCTCTGACATTTTGATATGATCATGTCCAATGTTATCTTGGTTTCAACTCCCA
>NW_025114086.1:0-1002 GCF_004010195.1 Chiloscyllium plagiosum
GGAGAGTTTATTGTGAATAACAGGGAAATGGCACATAAAATAACCAGTTCATTTGCATCTGTCTTCATGGAGGTAGATCCACAAAATCACCCAGTAATACCAAGTGATACTGTAGGGCTTGTAAAACTAAAGACAAAAAGTCAATTTATATCAGTGGCAAGGAAGTATTTGAGAATGTAACTGGATTGAGCATGGCTAAGTCTGATAAACCTGATGTACTTCATATTAAAATGTCAGGCATAAATCGGCAAAAGAAGTATTAATTGCACTGTCGATGACTGTGTTTTATTTTCCTGTGCATTCTGAAAAGGCTAGAAGCCATTGTGGATAAATGAAAGTTAGCAAACGTGGTCCAAGCACTATAGATTAATGGAAGGAATCCAAGCATCTTTCAAGGGAAGAAGACATACTTTGGAGAAATGCCGATCAAGTAACTTGACATCTGCATGGAAACTGTTGGAATCTATGAGACAGCATGTGATATCGGATATTTAGGAATTAACAGCAACAATGCAGAAAATCCGTATGTATTTCTGATAGATATCTAACTCGATGTGCTATTAGATTTTAGACCCCATAACCACCCTCTGAGAGAAGGAACAGGAAGTGACTTCACCGCAAGAAATAGCATCACCACAGGAAACGACATCAGCAACCAAAAGAAAGCCAAACAGATAAATAGAAAGCAGGAATTTTCAGCATTGTTTCGCATGAGGTCCACTGAAGATGTTACCTAGTAAGATATCGAAACATCTGGAAATGAACCCTCCAGCTCAGCGAGCAAACCTGCATCCATTGTGTACAATGTTGCTGAGCCAATCTGAGAAAGAATATACTGACTACAAAAAAAGTGCAATGGACATTGTCCAGATTAATCCCTCAGATGGCGAGATTGCCTGATGAGGGAACTCGGCCTGTGTTCTCTAGAGTTTTAAAGAATGAGATGAGGGTCACAATAAAATTTAGGAAATTCACAATATATATGACAGGTTGGAAATACAC
>NW_025114087.1:0-1002 GCF_004010195.1 Chiloscyllium plagiosum
GGGATGGAATCTCAGTCAGTGACATGGATTGATGCTTTGTCAGTGATAGGGATTGACCCTCAGTCAGTGACAGGGATTGAGCCTCAGTCATTGACAGGGATTGAATCTCTTTCAGTGACAGGAATTGAGCCTCAGTCATTGACAGGGATTGAATCTCAGTCAATGACAGGCCTTGAACCTCAGTCAGTGACAGGGATTGAACCTCAGTCAGTGACAGGGATTGAATCTCAGTCAGTGACAGGGATTCAATCTCAGTCAGTGACAGGGATTGAATCTAAGTCTGTGACAGTGATTGACCCTCAGTCAGTGACAGGGATTGAACCTCAGTCAGTGACAGGGATGGAATCTCAGTCAGTGACATGGATTGATCCTTTGTCAGTGATAGGGAATGAATCTCAGTCAGTGACAGGGATTCAATCTCAGTCAGTGACAGGGATTGAATCTCAGTCAGTGACAGGGATTGACCCTCAGTCAGTGACAGGGATTGAATCTCAGTCAGTGACGGGGATTGAATCTCACTCAGAGAAAGAGATTGACCCTGTCAGTGACAGGGATTGAACCTCAGTCAGTGACAGGGATTGAGCCTCAGACATTGACAGGGATTGATCGTCAGTCAGTGACAGGGATTGAGCCTCAGTCAGTGACAGGGATTGAAAATCAGTCAGTGACAGGGATTGAATCTCAGTCTGTGACAGAGATTCAATCTCAGTCAGTGACAGGGATTGAACCTCAGTCAGTGACAGGGATTGAACCTCAGTCAGTCACAGGTATTGAACCTCAGTCAGTGACAGGGATTGAATCTCAGTCAGTGACAGGGACTGACTCTCTGTCAGTGACAGGGATTGATATTCAGGGAGTGACAGGAATTGAGCCTCATTCAGTGACAGGGATTGATCCTCAGTCAGTGACAGGGATTGAATCTCCGTCAGTGACATGGATTGACCCTCAGTCAGTGACAGGGATTGAATGTCAGTCAGTGACAGGGATTGAACCTTAGTTAGT
>NW_025114088.1:0-1002 GCF_004010195.1 Chiloscyllium plagiosum
AGGTGCGCCTCATCCATCGATCCTCCTGCTCCTTGGATGCTGCCTGACCTGCTGTGCTTTTCCAGCACCACACACTCGACGTCTTCCTTCGGCCTGCTGTTTGAGGGGAGGCAGAGAGGAGTCCTAAGTGACTGAGATCTTATTCTTGTTCAATGCTGCAGTGGTCTGTTGCTTGAATAAGTACGTGAAGTGTTTAACATTCATTGTGCTTGCATCCTTAAGGGCAAAGGCTTTGAGGATACCTTTTGGCTGGTTGGAAGAGAGGGCTTTAATAAACCATTGCCAACGCCACCAGATCTCTTACCAGGGTAGGTGTCAACTTTCGATGGCTATTGCTTTACACTCGAGGTTTCCTCTCACTGAGGTGTTTGAGATGATCGATCGGATGGATAGATAGAAACTGTATTCCTTGGTAGGGAATGGGGTGAACGGTGAGGTGCAAAGATTGGTGAGGAACCTTAAAATTTGGAGCTGGCCTCCACTGAGGTGTTTGAGATGATCGATCGGGTGGATAGATAGAAACCGTATTCCTTGGTAGGGAATGGGGTGAACGGTGAGGTGCAAAGATTGGTGAGGAACCTTAAAATTTGGAGCTGGCCTCTCAGGGTGGGGGGTGGCGGAAGATGTCAGAACAGGTGCATTCACACAAACCACCCCCAAATTTAACACAAAAACTCTCTGGAGGTGGGGCTGAAGCTTTGAAGACTGCCGTTGCTAGACTTTTGTTGAGAAAGGGAATGAAAGGATTTGGAGTTGAGGGCGACAGTTAGAATTGAGGTACAACTCGGGAGTTGAGTTGTCTTGTATAGAGCAAGAACCCCTCATCCTTGGGTGAAGGAGAGGTCATGTGTTCAAGGTGAGAGGATAGAAGTTTAAGGGGGGATACACGCGGAAAGTATTTTACACAGAGGGTGGTAGGTGCCTGCAAGGTGTTGCCAACAGAGTTGGTAGAGGCAGGCACGGTAGATGCATTTAAGGTGCCTCTGGACAGATGCATGAGTA
>NW_025114089.1:0-1002 GCF_004010195.1 Chiloscyllium plagiosum
TTTAAATGAACACATATGCTATACTCTTCGCTTTTTATCGCTTGTCAAGAAATAATTCAGCTGCCCCTTTGCGCTGGTATATTACAGTTGAAGAAATTGAATAAACGTAAACACTATTTTGGAGTTATTTATATGTGTAAGTGTTTCCTCGTCTGGACTTTAACGTAATTTCTAGATGCCATAAAGATGTATTGTTCTGTGCTTAATGTGTAAAGGCCAGCAAACTGTTTCCAAGTATCCAGTTTAGCAGAAACAAATAACTCATGTCATGTGAGTTTATGATTTAATGAAGTCCGCCAGTTGAATGAGGATTGAGATATGAGGTGAAACATATCAGTCTTCAGGACTTTTTCTGCATGTGTCTCTTTTTCAACTTAGTAGAGTGAAAATAATAAAAAATAATGAAGTGGATTAAACCATGCATGAAAGTCAACATGAAGACACAGCCAGGCGGTATCAGGAGCTGACATTAGACAATGTCCACCGTTGTAAAGTAGTTTCCATTGGAAGAAGTCCACTATATTTGTGGTTTCTATCCTCCTGCTACCTCTAACGCCTTGCTTCCATGATCATCTCCAGACTCATATCCTCCTTATATGTGAAATGTTCTCATTTCTTATTCCCTTCTACATACCGGGAACATCTCCAGGCTATAAAACCATAACTCAAGAAAGAATGCAGTTCTTGTTATTTTCACTTTATGTTTTGTTTTACTACTTTTATGTAAACAGACTTGAGTGCTGAACGTTTTTACTGACTTCTTCACTTTTCTATGTTCGGAAATAAGGTATTCTTTGTTTGGTAATTTTTGTGAAGATGGAACCGTGTATGCTGACATTACACAATTTTCACCGCTCTCCTGTTCTCTGTACTTGCATATAGGTGACAATAAATTGTAACTCAAAATTTAAATCCAGATAGAATCCTTATCAACTTTGTATCCTTTATTGGTATCAACCCCTTTTTTAAAAGAAAACTACTGACAGGTAGTATTACACATTT
>NW_025114090.1:0-1002 GCF_004010195.1 Chiloscyllium plagiosum
ATCAATGATGGGGTACAAGCATCAATGATGGGAGACAGGTATCAATGATGGGAGACAGGCATCAATGACGGAGGAAAGGCATCACTGATGGGGGACAGGCATCAATGAAGGGGGACAGGCATAAATGATGGGAGACAGGCAGCAATGATGGGAGACAGGCATCAATGATGGGGGACACGGATCAATAATGGGAGACAGGCATCAATTATGAGAGACAGGTATCAATGATGGGGAACAGATATCAATGATGGGAGACAGGTGTCCATGATGAGGGTCAGGCATCAATGATGGGACACAGGTATCAATGATGGGAGACAGGTATCAATGATGGGAGACAGGCATCAATAATGGGGGACAAGGATCAATGATGGGAGACAGGCAACAATTATGAGAGACAGGTATCAATGATGGGGAACAGATATCAATGATGGGAGACAGGCCTAAATGATGGGGGACAAGGATCAATGATAGGAGACAGGCATCAATGATTTGGGACAGGCATCAATGATGCGGGACTGGCATTAATGATGGGAGACAGGTATCAATGATGGGAGGCAGGTATCAATGATGGGGGACAGGCGTCAATGATGGGGGACAGGCATCAATGTTCGGACACATGTATCAGTGATGGGAGACAGGCATCAATGATGGGAGACAGGCATCAATAATGGGGGACCAGGTTCAATGATGGGAGACAGGAATCAATTATGAGAGACAGGTATCAATGATGGGGCACATATATCAAAGATGGGGGACAGGCATCAAAGAAGGGGGACAGGCATAAATGATGGGATACAGGAATCAATGATGGGAGACAGGCATCAATGATGGGGGACAGGCATAAATGATCGGAGACAGGCATCAATGATGGGAGACAGGTATCAATGATGGGAGACAGGCATCAATGATGGGGGACAGGCATAAATGATCAGAGACAGGCATCAATGATGGGAGACAGGCATCAATGATGGGGACCAGGATCAATGAAAGGAGACAGGCATC
>NW_025114091.1:0-1002 GCF_004010195.1 Chiloscyllium plagiosum
CATCCTGAAAATGGCCCCCTTATCTCTACTCTCTGTCTTTTCTCAGTTCACCAATCGTCAAACCGTGCTCATATACTGCCCCCAAAACCATGGGCTGTTATCTTATTCAGTAACCTAATGTGCAGCACCTTATCAAACAAGCTTCTGAGAGTGATGGGTGGTCATCCTGAAAATGGCCCCCTTATCTCTACTCTCGGTCTTTTCTCAGTTCACCAATCCTCAAACCATGCTCATATACTGCCCCCAACACCATGGGCTGTTATCTTATTCAGTAACCTAATGTGCAGCACCTTATCAAACAAGCTTCTGAACATCCAATATATTACACTCACCACTCCCCCTTTATCTCTCCGGCTTGTTACCTCCTCAAAGAATTCCAGTAAGTTTGTCAGACATCATTTCCCCTTCCTGGAACCCTGCTGACCCTGCTTGATTACATTACGTATTGCAAAATGCTCTGCTATTACTGCACATCCTTTACAATAGATCCTAACATTTTCCCAGGGACAGGCATGAAGCTAAGTGGCCTTTTTTTGAAACTTCCTTCCCTTGCTAAATAAAGCTGTTACATTGACAGTTTTGTACTGGACCAGCCAACTCCCCTGATATCTTGGGGGAAGAATCCTTGGAAGTTACCAAGTGGTAAGTCCACAACTGGGTATTTCCCGAAGATGGTTTGGACAGGGCATAGGCTTACCCTCCAGTGAGGTGTGAACTCTTCAGTTAGCTTCTTCAAGGGATGATCATAATCCAGTAACATCTGCCCAAGTTTTGGGAAACTGGGCTCACTAATTGCAAAAGAGACAGATATTTTAGCATTAGCAACAGTCAGAAAACAGTTATATGGATGAACAACAAGAATGTGGAGATATATAGTGGGTACGATGGGCTGGCAGTTTCGGGTCAGCTGGGACTTAATGGATGAGGCCCATCATATCTGCCAAAGCTCGCCAGCAAGCACATCCGCTGCTAATTGATGCTAGACCACCCGGGATGACACAG
>NW_025114092.1:0-657 GCF_004010195.1 Chiloscyllium plagiosum
AAACATCAGGGAAGCCTGCAGGGTGGAGGGTCATGTTCGCTCCAGTGGAAAGTACAATATGATATTCAGTGGGAGACAAGCAATGGTTGTTAGAGTCATAGAGTCCTAAAGCACAGAGGCAGACCCTTTGGTCCAAACTGGCCCATTCCAACCAAAATGTGCATTCAGACTAACCCCATCTCCCTGCCATTGTCCCGTATCCTTCTAATCCTTTCCTATACATTAAACTCTTTGGAACAGCTCCACAGTAAGCTGGACTTCAAACCAAAACTTTTGGTTGAGACTTTGACACACGATGAAGCACAGTAAAAACACACTAGTGCAGGTGAACAGCCTCTCCCCACAGTGAGATGGCGCGTGCACAGAGAGTCCAATTAACCACTTTAATCCAGGCCCAGTTTGGGAGCAAATGACGTTTCTCATTACTGTGAACATATTGATGGGTCAACGGATTCTCAGAGATTTTAAGCCGCTTCCCACGTTCAGGGCATTTAAAAAACATTTCCGCTATGCGGACTTGCTGTTGTTATAACAACGTAGTGGATCAAGTGAATTCTGTCCCACACTCGAAACAGACGAATGGTCTTTCCCTCGTCTGACTGTATTTATGTTCGGACTCGGCAGATTATCTGGTGAAGCCCTGCCCACACGTACAAC
>NW_025114092.1:678-1002 GCF_004010195.1 Chiloscyllium plagiosum
CAACACCATCAGATACTGAAGTGATATTTGGTTTTAAGCCTTCGCACTGTAAATCTTCTTCTAATGCCCGGTAAATTCACTGATAAAGGAAAGTCCAGAAAGGAAAGATAATAAGATGCAAGAGCAGAAGTCGTCAATTCAACCTGTGTAGTCTGCTGTCACCATTCAGTGAGATTACAGTTGATCTGATAATCCTCAGATTCACGTTCCTGCAACAGCACCTAACCTTTGAATACCTAGCTGATTAAAATCTGTTTCTCACAGTCTTAGAATATAGAACATAGAAAATAAAACCTAGAACAATAAAGCACAGAACAGGCCCTT
>NW_025114093.1:0-1002 GCF_004010195.1 Chiloscyllium plagiosum
CAATCGCACTGCGGCACAGCCTCGACAACGATCACACTGTGGCACAGCCACGACAACAATCGCGCTGCGGCACAATCTCAACAACAATCGCACTGTGGCACAGCCTCGACAACAATCGCGCTGCAGCACAATATCGACAACAATCACACTGTGGCACAACCTCGACAACAATCGCTCTGCAGCACAATCTCGACAACAATCACACTGTGGCACAGCCTCGACAACAATCGCACTGCAGCACAATCTCGACAACAATCGCACTGTGGCACAGCCTCGACAACAATCGCACTGTGGCACAGCCTCCACAACTATCGCACTATGGCACGGCCTCGACAACAATCGCACTGCAGCACAGCCTCAACAACAATCGCACTGCAGTACAGTCTTGACAGCAATCACACTGCGGCACAATCTCAACAACAATCGCACTGCAGCACAGCCTCAACAACAATCGCACTGCAGTACAGTCTTGACAGCAATCACACTGCGGCACAATCTCAACAACAATCGCACAGCGACACCATCTCGACAACAGTCGCACTGTGGCACAGCCTTGACAACAATCGCACTGCGGCACAGCCTCGATAACAATCTCACTGCGGCACAATCTCCACAACAATCGCACTGTGGCACACCCTCGACAACGAACGCACTGTGGCACAATCTCGACAACAATCGCACTGTGGCACAGCCTAGACAACGATCACACTGTGGCACAATCTCGACAACAATCGCACTGTGGCACAGCCCCGACAACGGTCCTACTGCAGCACAGCCTCAACAACAATCATACTGTGGCACAGCCTCGACAACGGTCGCACTGTGGCACAACCTCGACAACGATCGCACTGTGGCACAGCCTCGACAACAATCACACTGTGGCACAATCTCGACAACAATCGCACTGTGGCACAGCCTCGACAACAATCGCACTGTGGCACAGCCTCAACAACGATCGCACCGTGGCATAGCCTCGACAACAATCACACTGTGGCACAATCT
>NW_025114094.1:0-1002 GCF_004010195.1 Chiloscyllium plagiosum
GTACAGCCGAAAAGGGCTGGACACATTACACTCAAGTCAAGGGACCAGTGCCACAACCGACGGAGGACGAACGAACCTCTCTGACAAAGGCATCTAAGGAACAGAGACCCTGAGACAAATTAATCGGACTTTGGCGAGTCTAAAGGAACTGTGCCCTCAGGCGACAGGTGTCGTGACAAAATGCAGTCAATCGTATTGTTAACTTGCTATGCCATTATCCTTGGGCTGGGTCATAGTGTGCGTGTTACCCAATTTGGCCTCCGGAAAAAACAAATAGAGGACCGTCAGTGGTTGTCCATCTCCGTGCTTGCCAACAAGCCAACACAGACATTTAGCTTAGACCGATGTGGGTTGGTGCCCTGCAGGACTAAAAGTGAACTGAATCAAACTAAACGGAACCTAGAGAGAGAAAGGGGATTCCAGGGTCAGACGTTAGTATTACAATTGCATGGTAGGGAAGGCATACATAGGCCTCCAGCCCCGGGGTCCAGGCTATGGTGTCAGTTGTCCGTGATCCCATCACCCCTGGACGGGATTGTGGGCAGAATCAGTGCAATCCGCTCTATCTGACCATAAAGAACTTGGGAAACAACGGAGCGAGCCTTAATGGAACAATACTGGGTATTAGGGTTGGGGCCAGGCAGGACAGGAGGGGTTGCAGCTGTGCTGCACGTATATCACGATCATTGAATCTGAGTCTGGGGGCTCATCCGCCACCGATGAGCAGGAAAAGATTAGAATAATTGAGGTGACGGATTTGGAAAAGACCTTTGAAATAGAAACGGGATACGGGAAGGCGAATGCCTGGATGGAATGGGTCAAATATACTGTGAGGAGCATGAAAAAGAGTGATTGCTACGCATGCATGAGTGCCCGCCCTAACCCTCAGGTGGTCCCATTCCCGCTGGGATGGGAGAAACACCCACGTGCCTTGGACTGCATGATAAGGCTGTACCAGGACCGAGAGGTCTGGAACGACTCCACTTGTCGACCCTTGAGTTT
>NW_025114095.1:0-1002 GCF_004010195.1 Chiloscyllium plagiosum
TTCCTGTCGCTCCTTCCAAACTGAATCACTTCCTACCTTTCCACATTAAACTCCATTTGCCACCTCTCAGCCCAGTTCTGCAGCTTATCTATGTTCCTCTGTATTCTGCAACATCCTTCAGCACATTCCACAGCACCACCTAACTTCTTCTCTTCTGTAAATTTACGAACCCATCCTTCTATGCCCTCATCCAGGTCATTTATAGAAATGACAAACAACAGTGGACCCAAAACAGATCCTTGCTGTTAAATGGACCCAAAACAGATCCAGCGACTCACGAGTAACTGAACTCTTGGATGAATATTTCCCATCAACCACTACCCTCTGTCTTCTTTCAGCTAGCCAATTTCTGATCCAAATCACTAAATCACACTCAATCCCATGCCTCCATATTGTGTACAATAGCCTACCATGGGGGACCTTATCGAGCGACTTACTGAAATCCAAATCAATTGCTTTACTCCCATCCACCAGTCTGTACTCAAAGAACTCAATATGGTTTCTAAGGCACAAAACCGTGTTGACGATCCCTGATTAACTTATTCCTCTCTAGATGATTATAATCCTACCTCATATAACATTTCTAACACTTTACACACGACCGAAGTATGGTACATTAGTCTATCGTTACCTGGATTGTGCCAACTTCCCTACTTGTTCAAGGGAACAACATTTGCTATCCTCCAGTATTCTGGCACTATTCCTGTGGACAATGATGACATAATGATTAAAGCCAAAGGCTCCTCCCTGGCTTCTCAGAGAATCCTAAGATATATTGCATCCAGCCCAGGGGACTTATCTATATTCACACTTTCGAGAAGTGCGAACACCTCCTCCTTTTGAACCTCAATACCATTTAATCTAAAAGCCTGTATCTCAGTATTCGCTTGACAATATGGTTTTCTTTTTCAGTGCGAATGCCGGCAAAAGATAATCATTTAGCACTTTACCTATCTCCTTGGACTCCACGCACAATTTCCCACTACTGCCCTTGATTGGCTG
>NW_025114096.1:0-1002 GCF_004010195.1 Chiloscyllium plagiosum
TTTCTGGAGCAACATGAGTTTCCTGAAACTTGGAAACTGACCGGGAAACATACAAACATTTGAAATTGCTGAAGAATTATGCCATTCGGCCCCTCAAACCGATAAAATCATGTCTACTCTGTTTGTGTTTTGAATTTCACATCTTCCCCCTGATGAAGTTGATTTCCCTGCCCATCACGAATCTATCCATTTCAATGTTAAAGAAAAGTAATGACCCTGCCTCTAACCCTTCTGATGCAGCACATTTCATAGTTGCTTGGCCAAAATGAGAAAAAAACTCTCTGCATGTAGTCTGACATCCTGAGGATCAGCCAACCCTTTTATGTCACAAATCCCACAGCTCATAAGGCCTCCCAGTTATTCCTGTCCTCTATCACAAAGATCTGATTCGACAGCATGAGGGAGAGGTGCAACAGCCATTATCCCCAAAGGAACTGACTAAGACCCTCAAGATCTTTTGTGAGAGGCGCTAGCAAATGTTGTTGTTTCTGCAAAAATCACAAGTCTGAATCATGGGGGTGGAGGTGTATGTTAAGCTAGATATGCTGTTGTGGTTCTGTTCGCCAAGCTAAGAATTTGTGTTGCAGACGTTTCGTCCCCTGTCTAGGTGATATCCTCAGTGCTTGGGAGCCTCCTGTGAAGCGTTTCAGTGATGTTTCCTCCAGCATTTATAGTGGTTTGTCTCTGCCGCTTCCGGTTGTCAGCTCCAGCTGTCCGCTGCAGTGGCCGGTATATTGGGTCCAGGTCGATGTGCTTATTGATTGAATCTGTGGATGAGTGCCATGCCTCTAGGAATTCCATGGCTGTTTTCTGTTTGGCTTGTCCTATAATAATAGTGTTGTCCCAGTCAAACTCATGTTGCTTGTCATCTGCATGTGTGGCTATTAAGCTGGTCGTGTCGCTTCGTGGCTAGTTGGTGTTCATGGTTACGGATACGGATCGTTAGCTGTCTTCTGTTTGTCCCATGTAGTGTTTTAGATTAGATTAGATTACTTACAGTGT
>NW_025114097.1:0-1002 GCF_004010195.1 Chiloscyllium plagiosum
TACCGCCCTCTGCTGGCTTCGCAGTGTCACTGTGCAAGCAGCAGATTTTTTTTCTCTGGGACACTTTGCTCCTGTCCCTGTACATTCTATTATTTCTGACAGTCTCACAATGCCCTGAATGACGCAAAGGCGCAAGCGGCTGCGCAGTGACTTCACAAAAAGATTGGCCACATCCAGTGGGGAAAGTCTGACACCGAGGAAGCGAGAGGAGGCTACAGGTGACTCGTGCCAGGGCCGTGAGGTGAGGGAGAGCGATCCCCTCTGGCCGCCACGAGAGGAACCAGCAACCACTTTCTGAATGAAAGCAACTAGATATTTTTGGAGAAATAGGTCATTTATTCACATTTCATCATTCCGTAACGAGGCAGCACCCACCTCCTGAAATACTTCAATACTATAGTACAGGAAATGTATAAATGTTAGGAACCACAGAACGATGAAAATGTTTAACATTGTTGCTTGGACAGAATTCAACAGTGGCCCAGTTTTCTGCCTCCCTCCATTTTCAAATCGAAAAGTTACTGTTGCTTCCGAGTTTAAATGAACCTTCTCTGAATTTAATTAATGGAGAAAACAAAAGAAGTGGGAGAGCAATAGTGATAAGGGGATTGCATTGCTCGGGCATCAGGCAGATGTCTGTGACAGTGCAGATGCGACACCAGCTGCCTCCCTGAGTCTGGGATGTCACTGAGTGGCTGAAGGACACTCTGAAAAGGATACTAGCAAATATAAGATGTGGCAATGGATGGAGCCTTGAAAACAGTGTTTAGGAAGCTGTGAGATCAATTGACAACACAGGGTTAAATACAGAGTAAAGTTCCCTCGATGATGCCTAACCAAACATTTTGAAGATATGTATAATCTGAGAAGTGATAGAAATTTAACTCACTCTCAACTATCACCACAGAAACACACATGCATACGCGCGCGCAGGCGCGCACACACACACGCGCGCGCACACACACACATACAAGCAGTAATTCTCGATTGTTATCCAAGAGG
>NW_025114098.1:0-1002 GCF_004010195.1 Chiloscyllium plagiosum
ATATTACATATTTCCTTGTTCTGCCGCTCTCACGTTGCAAATTGCTTGTCAAATAATTCCAAACAGCAGAATGACGATACCTACACGACACAGCTTCAGATGTTAGGAAGATGGCTCACCATATCCAAGTGTACGATACTTATTCAGCTATTCATGTCCATATTATCTTGAATGATAAAGTAAAAGATGTCTTAAACAACGAAGGAAATTCAACACATTCCTAACGGAACTTATGAGTGGTCGATTCTCTGGAACTTGAACTGATCATATTAATTAAACTTGCTGTACATGCCATTATCCTGGTTAACGGAACGCGTTCATCGACCACATGCTGCAAAGAATCGTGTGAAATTCAAAATAGAATCTGCTTATGACCGGTGCGCACACAAATCACGATGACATGAGTGAAATATCCAAAGTCAGGGATCATCTCTATTTCTTTTCATTATATTTTACCAATTTCATTCTAATAGATTATGCTGGTCCTGACCACTATTTTCAAAATTAGTGATCAGACCAAAATGTAATAATCTCGTTTCCTTTGACTTCCTTGATCTGAACTTCATCGTCCATGTCTCTTTACCACAAGTATTAAATAAGACACGTTATGATTTCAGATTTGTGCATGACCAAGATTGTAGTTTGCTTGACCGTCTAGGTTGCATCCTTATGTATTTTTAGTTTGTTACTATATTGTACAATTCAGTCAAAGTCCAATTATGTACATCGAATTCAGAAAATCAGTTCACCTTTTCTTAACTTTTGCAGTGGTTCACATCTTCTACAATGCGCTGCAGAAAAATACCATAAAGTTTCGACAGGTTCATGGGGACGGGGAGTCATCCTCAAAAACACGATACTAACCCAGTGGTTCCAACATAAGTAATATGCTTTTCCACACAACGTGGAAACTCGCCCAGGTACGTCCTGCACATGAGAAGCAGTATAAATCCAACTTGAGCTAATTTACATCCCATCAGTCTACTGTCGACCATCAATAAA
>NW_025114099.1:0-1002 GCF_004010195.1 Chiloscyllium plagiosum
GTGAGCCCTCGTATACAGGGTATGATGCAACAGCCAATGGCCACCAATACCCTGACAACTACTATTAGGAAGTAAGGATGGAAACCACCACCCCCTTCCAGCTTCCAAACCAGGAGATGTGTCTACTCCTGAATTCTCAGCCAGTTCCTCTGCTAAGGTAGTCAATCCCCTTAAGGTCCGAGTAATTGAACCATCAGGTGCAGTGTTATTAGGAATCAAGGTACAACAGCTTCCTCCGAACATCACACACATACACTCTTTTTCTGCTAAAATCATATCAAGGGCCATTCTGTTTTCCCATGCCATCCTACTTGTCGCATCAAGTTCCGATATTCCTTTAACCGCATCTCTTGTATAATTTATAAATCGCTGTTGATTATAGAAAATGTAAATAATCCAATCTACATTTTTATTAATGTTACCCACCAAAAGAGAGCTGACTCAAAGCCTGCTGTAATCTGACTACGAGCCTTGAACTCATCAGGTACCCCCCTACAGAATCGAAATAAATCTTGTCATCGAAAGAAGTGTCTAACAGTGATCTCTTACTCCTTCCCTTTTTCCCTACTATCTTTTCCTTCTCATATGCCAGGGTAAATGGAATTGCGAATTGCACAATTGCACACATTCCTCCCCAATCCGGAGGGAGGGTGGGTCTCAGTATTTTGCCTCCACAGTACCACCACAGATCCACTTGGGGAACCTTTAATGCTGAGTAGTTCCCTCCCTTGTCCGTTTCAATGACATTCTTAATCTCTGTACATAATTTCAGCTCCCCCAAATCTCTCGACCGATATGTACCTCGTCTACACACACATGACGTGTGATTTCCAACTGCGGCTGAAAACGTAGGGGGGTGCTTTTGAATCTTTCTTCTCCAAGGGAGGGAACATCAGAGATAGGGAGGTACAGTTCCTATCATTCCATGCAGCCTCATCCTGATACAGGGCTATCATGCATTTCATGCCCTTCCTGTCTCGCTTTCACCCGAGCGGAAAGGGA
>NW_025114100.1:0-1002 GCF_004010195.1 Chiloscyllium plagiosum
GAACCCTAGTGAGGAGTGTGAGCCCAGCACAGAGTTTATTGAACCCTCGTGAGGAGTGTGACCCCAGCACGGAGGAGATTGAACGCGAGTGAGGAGTGCGAGCCCAGCACAGAGGAGATTGAACCCTAGTGAGGAGTGCGAGCCCAGCACAGAGGAGATTGAACCCTAGTGAGGAGTGCGAGCCCAGCACAGAGGAGATTGAACCCTAGTGAGGAGTGCGAGCCCAGAACAGAGGAGATTGAATCCTTGTGAGGAGTGCGAGCCCAGCACAGAGGAGATTGAACCCTAGTGAGGAGTGTGACCCCAGCACGGAGGAGATTGAACCCTAGAGAGGTGTGCATCCCCAGCACAGAGGAGATTGTATCCGAGTGAGGAGTGTGACCCCAGCACGGACGAGATTGAACCCTTGTGAGGAGTGTGAGCCCAGCACAGAGGAGATTGAACCCTAGTGAGGAGTGTGAGCCCAGCACAGAGGTGATTGAACCCTAGTGAGGAGTGTGAGCCCAGCACAGAGGAGATTGAACCCTCGTGAGGAGAGTGAGCCCAGCACAGAGGTGATTGAACCCTAGTGAGGAGTGTGAGCCCAGCATAGAGGTTATTGAACCCTCGTGAGGAGAGTGAGCCCAGCACAGAGGTGATTGAACCCTAGTGAGGTGTGTGAGCCTAGCACAGAGGTGATTGAACCCGAGTGAGGAGTGTGAGCCCAGCACAGAGGTTATTGAACCCTCGTGAGGAGTGTGACCCCAGCACGGAGGAGATTGAACGCTCGTGAGGAGTGCGAGCCCAGCACGGAGGAGATTGAACCCTAGTGAGGAGTGCGAGCCCAGCACAGAGGAGATTGAACGCTAGTGAGGAGTGCGACCCCAGCACAGAGGAGATTGAACCCTAGTGATGTGTGCGACCCCAGCACAGAGGAGATTGAACCCTAGTGAGGAGTGCGAGCCCAGCACAGAGGAGATTGAACCCTAATGAGGAGTGTGAGCCCAGCACAGAGGAGATTGA
>NW_025114101.1:0-1002 GCF_004010195.1 Chiloscyllium plagiosum
ACACTGAGGCTGGGAGATGGAGTCCACGCTGAGTGCAAGAGACAGTGTCCATGCTGAGGCCGCGAGATGGAGCCCACGCTGAGGCCAGGAGACAGCGTCCATGTTGAGGCCGGGAGATGGAGTCCGCACTGAGGCCGGGAGATGGAGCCCACACTGAGGCTAGGAGATGGACCCCACACTGTGACCGGAAGTTGGAGTCCACACTGAAGGCGGGAGATGGACCCCACACTGAGGCTGGGAGATGGACCCCACACTGAGGCTAGGAGATGGAGTCCACACCGAGGCCGGGAGATGGAGCCCACACTGAGGCTGGAGATGGAGTCCACACGAGGCTGGGAGAAGGAGTCCACGCTGAGCCAGGGAGATGGAGCCCACACTGAGACCGGGAGATGGAGCCCACACTGAGGCCGGGGGATGTAGCCCACACTGAGACCTGGAGATGGAGTCCACAGTGGGGCTGGGAAATGGAGCCCACACTGAGACTGGGAGATGGAGCCCAAGCTGAGGCTGGGAGATGGAGCCCACGTTGATGCTGAGAGTTGGAGTCTACTCTGAGGCTGTTAGATGGAGTCCACACTGACGCCGGGAGATGGGGTCCACACTGAGGCCGGGAGATGCAGCCCACACTGAGGCCAGGAGATGGAGTCCATGCTGTGGCTGGGAAATGCAGTCCACACTGAGGCTGGGAGATGGAGTCCGCACTGAGGCCGGGAGATGGAGTCCACACTGAGGCTGTGAGATGGCGTCCACACTGCGGCTGGGAGATGGCATCCACGCTGAGGCAGGGAGATGGCGTCCACGCTGAGGCAGGGAGATGGAGTTTACGCTGAGGCTGGGAAATGGAGTCTACACTGAGGCTGGGAGATGGAGCCCGCACTGAGGCCAGGAGATGGAGTCCACACTGAGGCTGGGAGATGGAGCCCACACTGAGGCTGGGGAATGGACTCCACACTCAGGCTGGGAGATGGAGTCCATGCTGAGGCCGGGGGATGGCGCCCACGC
>NW_025114102.1:0-1002 GCF_004010195.1 Chiloscyllium plagiosum
ATGTGGGTGATCTGGCCCCTCTCAGTGTCCCTGACATCCTTCCCAATTGGAGGTTGATCTGTTCCCCTCAAGGACCCTGCCATCCTTCCGATTGTATCGTTGATCTACCCCCTCTCAGAGATACTGACATCCTTCCCAATGTGTGGGTGATCTGCCACCTCTTAGAGACACTGTCATCCTTCCCAAACTTTGGGTTATCTGCCCCCAATGTGTGGGTGATCGACACCTCTTAAGGACCCTGCCATCCTTCCCAATGTGTAGGTGATCTGCGGCCTCTCGGTGACCCTGCCATCCTTCCCAAAGTGTGGGTGATCTGGCACCTCTCAGTGACCATGCCATCCTTCACAATGTGTGGAAGATCTGTCCCTCTCATGGACCCTGCCATTCTTCCCAATGTGAGGGTGATCTGCTCCCTCTCATGGACCCTGCCATCCTTCCCAATGTTTGGGTGATCTGTACAATCTCAGAGACTCCGCCATCCTTCAAATGTGTGGGTGATCTGGCCCCTCTCAGGGACCCTGCCTTCCTTCCCAATGTGTAGGTGATCTGTCCCTTCTCAGGGACCTTGGCATCCTTCCCATTTTGTCAGTGATCTGACCCTCTCAGGGACACTGCCAATCTTCCCAATGTGTGGGTGATCTGCCCCTCAAAGCAGATGCTGCCATCCTTTACAATGTGTGGGTGATATGCCCCTCTCAGAGATACTGTCAACCTTCCCAATGTGCGGGTGACCTACCACTCTCAGCGATCCTGCTATCCTCCCCAAAGTGTGGGTGATCTGACCCCTCTCAGGGACACTGCCATCATTCTCTAATTGGGTGACCTGGCCCATCTCAGTGTCCCTGCCATCCTTCCCAATGTGAGGTTGTTCTGTCCCCCCTCAGGGACGCTGCCATCCTTCCCAATATGTGGGTGATCTGCCCCCTTTCAGGGACACTGCCATCCTTCCCAAACTGTGGGTTATCTGCCAATCTCAGGGACCCTGCTAACATTACCAATGTG
>NW_025114103.1:0-1002 GCF_004010195.1 Chiloscyllium plagiosum
ATTCAGTTGGCTTCTGGTATCCTGACCATTATTCTCATAATTTGATTGCTTTCCAGGTGTCCAAACAATAATATTCAAATTCAGTTGGCTTCTGGTATCCTGACCATTATTTAAAACTACTAATACGTCATATCCACCTTCTTCACCCTACGCTGTGCCCTCAGGTGCTGCTTAGTTCACTTACCTACTCCATCTAATTTCTCCCTCACCTCACACACATAATCCAAGTGTGAGGTCTCCGACTGCGGTCCTGTCAAATTAGATTTAATTCAATTGAAAGGACTTCACTTCATGTACGAACATTAACTCAATGGAAGTAAACTGAGTAGATTTACATTGGGGCATCTTCGATGATAAGCAATTGAATGGGGCACGTTTATCCCAGTCATTTGGCCAGCCCTGACAGTACGCTGTTAATGTAGTCTTCAGCGTCTGATGCTAACTTTCCAGTGCTCCCTGGGATTCAGGATGGGGCGCACCTGATTGGAAATGCTGTATGCCTAAGTTATCCATGACTTCCTAAAAAAACTGAGTAAGTAAAATGAGAACCTTGGTCTGACTGAATCTCTCTGCGGAGCCCACAGCGAGTAAAAAAAAGCTATCAACTCCTGCACCTCCCTTTTGCCTTAACACTCCATAATGGAATTTCCTCTGGACATTTGATAGGCACATCTATTATGGTCAGCAAATATTATTTTCCACTCTAATTTTGGAAAGGGAGCTCCACAAATAATCATAAACCACGTGAAAGTTTCTTCGAATGCAGGAATTTGCAAAAAAAGGTGCTGGTTTATTACTGCCTGTGACTTATCTACCATTTGGCCTGTGTTACGTGCACAACAAAAATTAACCACGTCCTTGTGCATTCCAGGCCACTAGAATTGCTTATGTACCTTAGTCTGTGTCTTCTGTATACTTAGGTGACCACCTGCAGTTAGTTCATGTGCTACCCGTAACACGGCATGCTGGCAGTAACACAATCCGGTGCACTTTGGACCATTT
>NW_025114104.1:0-1002 GCF_004010195.1 Chiloscyllium plagiosum
AGTCCCCTCTCTCTCTCAGGGAGAGATCTGAACACTGACTGGTGTCTCTCAATTCCCTTTCTCTGATGAAGATATCTGTACACTGACTGGTGTCTCTCAGTCCCCTCTCTCTCTCAGGGAGAGATCTGAACACTGACTGGTGTCTCTCAGTCCCCTCTCTCTCAGGGAGATATCTGTACACTGACTGGTGTCTCTCAGTCTCCCCTCTCTCTCAGGGAGATATCTGTACACTGACTGGTGTCTCTCAGTCCCCTCTCTCTCAGGGAGATGTATGTCCACTGACTGGTGTCTCTCAGTGTCCCCCCTCTCAGGGCATTATCTGTACACTGACTGGTGTCTCTCAGTGTCCCCCCTCTCTCTCAGGGAGATATCTGTACACTGACTGGTGTCTCTCAGACCCTCTCTCTCTCAGGGCGATATCTGAACACTGACTGGTGTCTCTCAGTCCCTCTCTCTCTCAGGGCGATATCTGAACACTGACTGGTGTCTCTCAGTCCCCCTCTCTCTCAGGGAGATATCTCGACACAGACTGGTGTCTCTCAGTCCCTCTCTCTCTCTCTGGGTGATATCTGTACACTGGTGTCTCTCAGTTCCTCTCTCTCTCTCAGGGAGATATCTGTACACTGGCTGACGTCTCTCAGTCCCTCTCTCTCTCTCTCAGAGAGATATCTGTAAACTGACTGGGATCTCTCAGTCCACTCTCTCTCAGGGAGATATCTGTGCAGTTGTGTCTCTCAGTCCCTCTCTCTCTCTCAGGGAGATATCTGTACACTCACTGGTGTCTCTCAGTCCTCTCTCCCTCAGGGAGATATCTGTACACTGACTGGTGTCTCTCAGTCCCCCCGCTCTCTCAGGGATATATCTGTACACTGACTGGTGTCTCTCAGTCCCTCTGTCTCTCTCAGGGAGATATCTGTACAATGACTGGTGTCTCTCAGTCCCCTCTCTCTAAGGGAGATATCTGTGCGCTGTCTGGTGTCTCTCAGTCCTCTCTCCCTCAGG
>NW_025114105.1:0-1002 GCF_004010195.1 Chiloscyllium plagiosum
AACTCTAAGCATTCCCAGTATTCTAATCATTATGATAAAACACAAAGAGGCTTAATATACAATCTTACAGAAATAATCCCGCGCTCGCGTCGCCACTTTATAGTCAATTACTCAAAGTCTCTTTAGTCTGAGTTTCAGCGGGGTCTTGCGTTGATTCAGCTGTCCAGACTTCTTCCTCAACTGGAGGGTCCACTGGCCCTTGATCCGAGTACAATGAGTCCAGCCTTTCTCCGCCGTCCTTATTGCCGTTTCGGTAGTCAAAGAGCCTGATACGGCCCTTCCCAGTCTGGCTGCAGTTTAGTCTCTGTCCATGATTTTATTAAGACCCAATCTCCTGGCCGGATGGGATGAACAGCAAATTCAAGGGGCGGAGTCTGTGCCAATAGACCATTTTTTCTGAGGAAAGATAAAGAGGAGGACAAGCCCAGTATATACTTCTTTAAAAACAAATCTTTAGTTTCGGGAATTGGCAATTCTCCCTGTGTTCCCAGATAAGGTAATTCAAATAAGATTTCATAGGGGGATAGTCCCAAATCTTTCCTCCGCCAAGGGACAAGCCCAAAAGGCATCCTTTAAATCTATCACACTAAAACATCTGTAATCATGAGGGATCTTACTTAATAACGTGTAGGGGTTTGTTGCCACTGGGTGCCTGATCTGTACTATTCGATTTAATGTTCTCAAATCCTGCACCAATCGATAAATTCCATCAGATTTCCGTACTGGTAGAATTGGGGTATTATAAGGAGACATACATGGTTCCAATAGTCCATCTCTAATCAGTCCCTCAATTACTGGCTGCAGTCCTCGTTTACCTTCTATGGAAATAGGATATTGTCGTTCACAGATAACGTCTCCTTTTCGTTTTAAATTTATTGTAAGGGGAGGGATCTGTAGTTTTCCACGATTCCCTTCTCTAGCCCATATAATACGGTCTATCTTTCTCTCTGCATCCTCTGTCAACATCGTCAGTTGTACAACTAATTCTTTTTCCTGAATTCC
>NW_025114106.1:0-1002 GCF_004010195.1 Chiloscyllium plagiosum
CCCCAGCCTGCAGCACCCATTATCCCCCGCCTGCAGCACCCATTATCCCCCAGCCTGTATTACACATCATCCCCAGCCTGCAGCACCCATCTCCCCAGTATGCAGCACCCATTATCCCCAGTATGCAGCACCCATTACCTCCAGTCTGCAGCACCTACAATCCCCAGCCTGCAACACCCATTGCCCCGGACCTGCAGCACCCATCATCCCTAGCCTGCAGCACCCATCACCCTCAGCCTGCAGCACCCATCACCCCTAGCCTGCAGCACCCATTACCCTCAGCCTGCAGCACCCATCACCCCTAGCCTGCAGCACCCATCACCCTCAGCCTGCAGCACCCATCACCCAAAGCCTGCAGCACCCATCACCCCTAGCCTGCAGCGCCCATCACCCCTAGCCTGCAGCGCCCATCACCTCTAGCCTGCAGTGCCCATTACCCTCAGCCTGCAGTGCCCATTACCCTCAGCCTGCAGTGCCCATTACCCCCAGCCTGCGTTACTCATCATCCCCAGCCCGCAGCACCCATTACCCCCAGTATGCAGCATCCATCACCCCTAGCCTGCAGCACCCATCACCCTCAGCCTGCAGCAGCCATCACCCCGAGCCTGCAGCACCCATCACCCCTAGCCTGCAGCACCCATTACCCTCAGCCTGCAGCACCCATTACCCTCAGCCTGCGCACCCATCACCCCAAGCCTGCAGCACCCATCACCCCTAGCCTGCAGCACCCATCACCCAAAGCCTCAGCCTGCAGCACCCATCACCCTCAGCCTGCGCACCCATCACCCCAAGCCTGCAGCACCCATCACCCCTAGCCTGCAGTGCCCATTACCCCCAGCCTGCATTACACATCATCCCCAGCCTGTAGCACCATTTACCCCAGCCTGCAGCACCCATTATCCCCAGCCTGCACCCACTATTACCCCCGACAGCAGCACTCATCACTCCCAGACTGCAGCACTCACCTCTCCAGCCTGCAGCGCCCATCACCCCCAGCCTGCA
>NW_025114107.1:0-1002 GCF_004010195.1 Chiloscyllium plagiosum
ACAGCACGGAAAGTTCATACAGCACGGAAGGTTGATACAGCACGGAGAGTTCATACAGCATGGAGAGTTCATACAGCACGGAAGGTTCATACAGCACTGAAAGTTCATACAGCACGGAAGGTTCATACAGCACGGAAGGTTCATACAGTACGGAAGGTTCATACAGAACGGAGAGTTCATACAGCACGGAGAGTTCGTACACCATGGAAGGTTCATACACCACGGAGAATTCATACAGAACGGAGAGTTCATACAGCACGGAAAGTTCGTACACCACGGAAGGTTCATACAGCACGGAAGGTTCATACAGCACGGAAGGTTCATACAGCACGGAAAGTTCAAACACCACGGAAGGTTCATACAGCACAGAGGGTTCATACAGCACGGAGAGTTCATACAGCACGGAGAGTTCATACAGCACAGAAAGTTCATACACCACGGAAGGTTCATACAGCACGGAAGGTTCATACAGCACGGAGAGTTCATACAGCACGGAAAGTTCATACACCACGGAAAGTTCATCCACCACGGAAAGTTCATACAGCACGGAAGGTTCATACACCATGGAAGGTTCATACAGCACGGAAGGTTCATACAGCACGGAAAGTTCATACATCACGGAAAGTTCATACAGCACGGAAGGTTCATACACCACGGAAGGTTCATACAGCACGCAAGGTTCATACAGCACGGAAAGTTCATACACCACGGAAGGTTCATACAGCACGGAAGGTTCATACAGCACGGAAAGTTCATACACCACGGAACGTTCATACAGCGCGGAAGGTTCATACACCACGGAAGGTTCATACAGCACGCAAGGTTCATACAGCACGGAAAGTTCATACACCACGGACGGTTCATACAGCACGGAAGGTTCATACAGCATGGAGAGTTCATACAGCACGGAGAGTTCATACAGCACGGAAAGTTCATACAGCACGGAGAGATCATACAGCACGGAGAGTGCATACAGCATGGAAGGTTCATACAGCACGGTGA
>NW_025114108.1:0-1002 GCF_004010195.1 Chiloscyllium plagiosum
TTAGCTCCACTCACAAAGCCTCACTGGATGATTGGTCAGTTATTTTATCTCTGATTACTGCTGCGATAATCCCATTAATCAGAAATTCAACTCCTCTTCCCCTTCTTCCAGCATCCCTGTCCCGCCTAAAGCACCTGTACCCTGGTAAGTTAAGCTGCCAGTCCTGTCCCTCGCTTAGCCATGTTTTTATAAAGGCTGTATTATCCCAATCACACGTTACTATTCACGCCCTTAGTTTATTGATCTGACCTGCCAGCCCTCTAGCATCGAAATAATCCAACAGGCATTCCTTGCTCCCTGTTGTGTTCCAGCCTAACCTGTCTCTTCACTTTACTGTTTCTGATTACTGTATCTCCTTCCAGCCTCGCACTTTACTCTCTGATCTTGAGGATAACCCTCCTCGTCAATATAATTTAAACCTTCCCTTGTAGCACTAGCAAAATTCGCCAACAAGATATTGGTCTCCTCCCCATTGCATGTGCCACCTGTCTCTCCTGATCAGGTCAACCCTATCACAGAAAAGACTCCAATGATCTAAAAATTTGAATCTATCTTCCCCCCACCCCCACACCAATTCTTTAGTTATTTATTTATTTGCCATATCCTCCTGATCTTACTTTCATTAGCTCATTACAATGGAAGTAATCAGGAGATTACCACTGTCAAGGTCCTAGATTTTAACTTTTCTCCTAGCTCTCAGTAATCACTCTGTAGGACCTCATACCTATATCTAACTGTGTCATTTGTGCCAACGTGCACAATGACTTCTGTCTGCTCCCCCTTCCCCTTGAGAATTTTCTGCAGCCACTCGGAGACTCTCCTATCTCTAAGGTCCTGTTTACCGTTACCCTTTCCCACTGTGCCCCAGAGTCATTGGTAATTCCACCAATTTGGCTACTGCTGCTTTTCCCTGAACCGTCATTCCCCTGAACAATATTCAAAACGGTGTACTTGTTTTCGATGGGATTTGCCACAGCGGATTCCTGCACTCTCTGCCTACTC
>NW_025114109.1:0-1002 GCF_004010195.1 Chiloscyllium plagiosum
ATTCTGGAATATCCTCACGTGAGCTGATTATCACGTACTGATCAGCAATGCTTCTCCAAAAATGGGATTAAGCTTGTTATTAGGCTTCTTCATTTCTCAGAAATTTGAATAAAAAACAAAAAAAAAATGTGAGCAATGCTACAGTCTCAGTCTCCACAAGCTGCGTACACACAGTACAATGCAACACCTTTGGTGATGCATCAACTCAGATTTTCAAACAAGGAGCTTGTCAGTTGCCTGAAGGGAGAGATAACGTCGCACAGAAAACTGCATCAAACAATTCAAACATGTGGAGAAGGTGATCCTCACTATCCTGGTCTTCATTGGCGTTCCTTATAAGGCATTATGACAATTGCACTTGTTTTAGTCTGCTGCTGATCTGCTCTTTGGTTTTAACTTTTGAACAATAAAATCTCCAATTCACTGACAGGTTTCCTTATTTAGACACAGGAAGTGCGATATCAGTTCACTGAACAGTAGTATCCTTACAATTCTGCATTGATAGAGAATACCAATGTCACTGCAAATGCAGAACTTCCTAATTTCTGTGTTCTGTCATCCGTTCCAGTTTCATACCGTTTGTAGGTATGATAAGAAATCAGGCAAGTCAGTTGCAAAGAATGGTAAACGGAAGAGAAACTTTAACTCTTGCTATCCCACAGATGATGTTAGACATGGTGAGCCATTTCTGTTTCTGATATATAAATGAAGCCTGTTTTTGCGACAACTTTGAATGTTAAGTGGTGACCTGAGAGAAGTAATGCAAGACACTAAAATGAAGCGATAAACTGTTTCAGTTGGCTGTGGATTCTGCAATGGGTCTGAAAATGAGGTTCAGAGTATTCAGGACAGATGTTAGTGAGCACTTTTACACACAATATTTGGGAGAGGTTTGGAACTCACTTCCACAAACGACAGTAGATGCAGGGTCTTTTATTTTGGTTGCCAGAATCAATCCTGTGATTGTTCACATCTATCTCTAAGGACAATAGCAGCAGAAAC
>NW_025114110.1:0-1002 GCF_004010195.1 Chiloscyllium plagiosum
ACTGTATAATGTTCTGGAGAATGTTACAGGAATAGGGTTGGTGGCGAAGTCTGGAAAATATTACAGCAATAAGGAGGTTACGATGGATCGGGGAATTTTACACGCAAAAGGGACAATGATATGCATTGGAGAATTTTACAAGTTCGGGAGGGCAGTATGGACTGGAGTATGTTAGAGATAAAAATGATTTTATTCTCTGGAAGATATTTCAGAGAGAGTGAGCGTTGTGCATGCTGGAAGATGTGACGTGATGGGGAGGCCTGTTGAGACTGAAGGAGGTCACAGTCATAGAGAGGGTTGTTAGAGATGGCAGTCGCTGATAAAAATCGGATGGGATTTAGGGAAAGTAGCTGTTAACAAACAAATGGAGGTTTGAAAATAATCTCGGCGATAGAGAGGTCAATAGCAACTGAAGGAGTTCACACAGACAGGGAGATTGTTTGCATTTTAAAAGGATACAGAAGTCGGGAGTATTGTAGGGACTGGATGAAATTATACTGATAGGGATGGTTTTAGAGACTGAACAATGTTAAGGAATAAAAAGGGTTGCTATGTTGAGTGTCAGGTTTCAGCATGTTAGAGGGTCTGGGGTTGAAGGAGGTTTCACAGATAGCGATTTCTGTAAGGGCAACACATTACAGGGGCTTATATGTTTTGTCTACGGTAGATTCTCGAAGCTGAAATCAGGGAAAACGATTCCATGGATACAGTGGTCGCCGTGTGTAAACAAGGAATCTGCACTCTGTTTCGTTTTTGCTTGCTAGTGTGTGAATTTGCCATATTTGCACAAATAGGGAGAGTATTAGTTGTAGGTCGAATTCGCAGAAATGGAGAGGATGGTAGGGGGTGCAAAACACTCCGGAATGAAGAGGCTTATATCAGCTTGTTGGTGTACACAGGCATGACAAATTCGGGGGTTGGTCGTGGCTGAACATGATACGGCGGGGCACAGAGTCTGATGATGTTTGAAGAACTGCGGAGGTTTGAAATCACTGCAGGGAG
>NW_025114111.1:0-1002 GCF_004010195.1 Chiloscyllium plagiosum
TTTGGTACAGACACGAAAGAGATTTTCAGAGGCTTTTTATTTATATGTAAACAGATGAAACCTCATGGCAAAGGTGTCATGCTTTCGAAGTAACCTGTATAATGAACGGGGAGTGGTCAGTTCTTTTAGCTGAGCTAGCAGAGTTGAGCTGAGCTGAGCAGTTTTCAGTTGAGTCTTGGACTGGGAAGTTCAACTGGGAGCTGTGTGGAAACTCTCTTTTCTGCCCTTCAGCTTCAACCTGGAAGCATGCGTTCCATTATAACGTTCCTTCAAGGAAGTTTGATTATTGGGTCTATCGTGTGTATTTGGAATAGTATAATTAAGTCTTGCTGGATAGGTTGAATTCTGTAGGGGGTCTTTATTCTGTTCATTGTGTGTCATTGTGTAACTTTGTGAATAACGTTTTTGTCTGATTTAAAATCACCCATCTAAATTACTCCGGGTAATTTTCATTGGATAATGACCAAAACAAACAGCGAAGTTATGCTCAGGGCTGTTTGCTTAAGAATGTTTTGAGTGGTCTCGCCTCTTCCATAACAGACTGGGGGCTCATTGCTGGATTTTCAACAGCGAGTGGGAGGTGCTGGTGTCTTTAATTCGGGTATTAGTTTGATTGGGTTGACAAATCTTCGAATAATAATGGCTATTTCAGTCGCCAAACGTTTCCTGGGTGTGCATGCAGCGACTTTGGAAATTTTACGAAAGGTTAATTAAACCAAGTTGCAAGAATTAGCTGAAAAGCTGGAATTGGAACTGACTGCTTCTGTGAGGAAAGGAGAGATAATTACAGCCGTAGCTCGTCAATTAAACTTACTGGAGAAACCATCAGAATCAGAGATGGCAAGAATTCAGTTGCAAATGAAACATCTTGAGTTAAAGTCGAGAGGTAAGGAAAGGGCAGCCAAAATGAAACATTTGACTTTCGATAAAATGCAGAGGGTGTGGTGGAGAAGGGGTGGAAGAGAGCAGGAGAATAGAAAGTTAAAAAATTGGCAAAAGAGA
>NW_025114112.1:0-1002 GCF_004010195.1 Chiloscyllium plagiosum
AACCATCAACCCTGAACTAGCTTTTTAACAACAAGTAAAGCTATACTGTGTTCCTCATCCTTCCCTCTTTTCCACATGGCGCGTGAAGTAATCCAGAGATTACAGAGGATTGTTTTCTCTCTTCTCTCTCTTTTTTCAATCTCTGTCTCGCTCGCTCTCAGACACACACACATTCTCACGCACACAAACAGACACCACATTACTTTGCAGAAGAATACAAATAACCTGAAAATTATCAGAATGATAACTGGAAAGAAGGATTTAGTTAAAGGGAGGATGAGAGAAATTGCGCTTCTTCTGGATGTCAGTTTGCTCGTTGAGCTGGAGAGTTCATGTTCATCACTATACTAGGGAACATTATCAGTGAGCCTCTGGTGAAGTGCAGGTAATATGTCCCACTTGCTATTTAAGTGTTTAGGTTTCCTTGAGTCAGTGATGTAATTTCCAGTATTGGTGATTTTATGTCCGGTTCTTTTTCTCAGAGAGTGTTCGATGGAAGCGAAATCGATGTTTTTTTGATGGAGTTCCGTTTGGAATGTTATGCTTCTAGGAATTCTCGTGCGTGTCTATGTTTGGCTTGTCATAGATGGATGTGCAGACCCAGATGAAATAGTAAACTTCCTCATCTGTATGTAACGATACTAGTAATAGTGAGTCATGTCAGCTTTCTGGCTAGTTGTTGTTCATGTATCCAGGTGGCTAGTTTTCTGCCTGTTTTTCTGATGTAGTGTTTGTTACAGTTCTTGCAAGGCTTATAGTTCCTAGAGCACAACAGACAAAGATGTGAACTTATTGTGGTGCTCAAAAGTATGAAAAAAGGTTGAAGAGTAAAACAGGAATACGCTGTTTCCATTAGTTAGCATTACAGCATCCAGGAGATCTACTTTCAAGATTGTCATCAAAAGAGCGAGGAATGAGATAAGGAAAAACTTCTTTATTGAGAGAGTTGTTAGGATTTGGGTAGTACTACCTGTAAGAGATGTGGATGAAGATTAAAATAGA
>NW_025114113.1:0-1002 GCF_004010195.1 Chiloscyllium plagiosum
GATTATCAGGGAATGGGCAGGAATGTGCAGTGTGTGGGAAATGCAGACAGTGGTACAAAATGAAACTGATTGAAAAACATCCAGAATAACGAAATGATAACATATTAAAATGCTAACAGTAATAGAATAGTTTCAAAGAAGCATGGGACTGCTCTGTCGTTACAGAGAGACAACGCATGGTAGTTAACACTTAGGGTCATCACACCTCGGTGATGGGGTGAGGTTGCGAGATTGTTTCCTTCATGGCAACCTCTGTCAGTGTGGGGGAATTGAACCTGCGCTATGGCCTCTCTCTGCATCTCAAACCAGCTGTCCAGCCAACTGAGTGGGAGACTGTGTGACTGTTACAGACAGAAACAGTTACAGACAAAGGGCAACAGCAACTTTCATAACAAGGAAAAAGGTACAATTCAGATCATTTTCAAGATAACGGCTGAGGATAAAAACGTTCTCTGCTAGAAATTGTATTTTATTATAAGACAAGTGTTTGGAAGCTGTCTTTGGCTTAATACAATAAGGTGCAACAAGTGAAGTGACAAGAATTACTCAGTGTGATTTGCTATCAATAACCATAAAATAAGTACATATTCTTGCTTGGTCTGTGTAAGATGTGCTTACCATTACATCAAAGTATAAAGCTAATGGAATATATTGTTTGGAGAGACCGTCCCCATAGGAAATGTCCTTAAATAGGCGCTTGAAGAAAACTGGGGTAAAAGTGCCTGAGTGTCGTCTGGTCAGTGACAGGAACTCGGGGGGTTGAATGACTGAAAGTTCCTGTAACATGAAGCTGCGAAAACCATCAGATCAGCAACCATCTTATTAAATGCTAGAGAAAGTTTGAAGGGCTGAATGGCCTCATGATGAATTTGAATTGTCTGTGATTTGAAAAATATACCTCTCTACTCCTTGGGCATTGACATTTTCCTGAAAATGGGAATTATTAGGAACACTATCTGGAACATTCAATAGTAGCATTCTCCAGGACATTTTATCACCATA
>NW_025114114.1:0-1002 GCF_004010195.1 Chiloscyllium plagiosum
GGCGGTCGCTCGTCTTGGGCAGGCCTTGTACATATGGCCTGCCTCTTCGCACAGATTACAGTTCTTGGCCTCTCTGCATTCCTTGGTCGGGTGACCCGCCTGCTTGCAGTTCCGACAGATACTGACCTTACAGTCAGCAGCAATGTGACCTGACCTCCTGCAGGTTTGGCACACTGTTGGCTGGGCTGCGTATGTCAGGTACCCTCTGCTCCCTCCGATTGCAAAGCTGGAGTGTGGGTGGATGATGTTCCCACTGCATCGACCCTCAGGGTTACCCTGACCTGCCACTTGCTGGTTCAGATCCTGAAAGGGTCAACCACATCAGTGCTTTCTGCCTCAACCTGGACGTATCTTCTCAGGAAGGTGAGGACATCAGCTGCTGGGACGTGGAGGCTGTACATATGAATCGTAACACCCTGCCTGCTCTGTGCACGACGCACGCACATCAGAATCGCTGACAGGATGGAGAACAGAGGCTCCCCTTCCACCTCCATGAAGACCTTCAGGAGTTGCTTACAGTGCTTCACACTCCTGAAGGTCACATCAAAACAACCTGCCCCAGGAAAATCCTGCACACATCAGCTGCTCCAAACCTGCAGTCCTCGAGCAAAATCTTATTCACGGATACCGTCCGATCCACAGGTATAAGATCCTCCACCTTCTTCACAGTCACCCTGACTGTGTTGCGAATGCCCTGGTCCGGGCTGCAGGCTGCTGCTGAAGCCATAGCTCCTAGCTTGGCTGGTCCCTGAATTGGCGTTAGGCCGAAGCCAGCATGAAGATCCACCAAGAGCAGGACAGCACAACCAAACGATTCTTCAACGTCCAATCACGATCCAACGATGATCTCGACGAGCTGTGATGACTAGCAAATCGACACCTGTCCTGATATGAACAGACACTTGATCTTAGCCAAAAGAGATTCTATTAAAAATCTTGCTGAAAATCCAAGTTCTGTTCCTCTTTTGTTTTTCTGTAAACAATCTACCAGTCAGTTTCTCA
>NW_025114115.1:0-1002 GCF_004010195.1 Chiloscyllium plagiosum
TCTGTGATCCTGGTCTGTGATCCTGGGCTGTGAACCTGGGCCGTGATTCTGGGCTGTGATCCTGGGCTGCGATCCTGGGCTGTAATCCTGGGCTGTGATCTTGCTCTGTGAACCTGGGCTGTGATCCTGGGCAGTGATCCTGGGCTGTGATCTTGCTCTGTGAACCTGGGCTGTGATCCTGCTCGGTTATCCTGGACTGTGATCCTGGGCTGTGATCCTGGTCTGTGATCCTGGTCTGTGATCCTGGGCTGTGATCCCGGGCTGTGATCCTGAGTTGTGATCCTGGGCTGTGATCCTGGGCGGCGATCATGCTCTGTGGTCCTGGGCTGTGATCCCGGACTGTGATCCTGCTCTGTGATCCTGGGCTGTGATTCTGGGCTGTGATCCCGGACTGTGATCCTGCTCTGTGATCCTGGGCTATGATTCTGGGCTGTGATCCTGGGCCGTGATCCTGAACTGTGATCCTGGGCTGTGATCCTGGTCTGTGATCCTGGGCTTTGAGCCTGGGCTGTGATCTTGCTCTGTGAACCTGGGCTGTGATCCTGGGCTGTGATCCTGGGCTGTGATGCTGGTCTGTGAACCTGCTCTGTGATCCTGGACTGTGACCTTGCTCTGTGAACCTGGACTGTGATCCTGGGGCGAGATTCTGGGCTGTGATCCTGGTCTGTGTTCCTGGACTGTGATCCTGGTCTGTGTTCCTGGACTGTGATCCTGGGCAGTGATCATGGTCTGTGATCCTGGGCTGTGATCCTGGTCTGTGATCCTGGGCTGTGATTCTGGGCTGTGACCCTGGGTTGTGATCCTGGGCTGTGATCTTGCTCTGTGAACCTGGGCTGTGATCCTGCTCTGTGATCCTGGGCTGTGATCCTGGGCTGTGATCCTGCTCGGTTATCCTGGGCTGTGATCCTGGGCTGTGATCCTGGTCTGTGATCCTGGGCCATGATTTGGCTCTGTGATCCTGGTCTGTGTTCCTGGGCTGTGATTCTGGGCTGTGATCCTGCT
>NW_025114116.1:0-1002 GCF_004010195.1 Chiloscyllium plagiosum
AGTGTTTCTGTACCCAGTCACTGTGCTCTCAGACGGAGTGAGTCTGTACCCAGTCACTGTGCTCACTGAAGGAGTGTTTCTGTACCCAGTCACTGTGCTCTCTGAACGAGTGTTTCTGTACCCAGCCACTGTGCTCACTGAAGGAGTGTTTCTGTACCAAGTCACTGTGCTCTCTGAAGGAGTGTTTCTGTACCCAGTCACTGTGCTCTCTGAAGGAGTGTTTCTGTACCCACTCACTGTGCTCTCTGAGGATTGTTTCTGTACCCAGTCACTGTGCTCTCTGAAGGAGTGTTTCTGTACCCACTCACTGTGCTCCCTGGAGGGGTGTTTCTGTACTCAGTCACAGTACTCCCTGAAGGAGTGTTTCTGCACCCAGTCACTGTGCTCTCTGAGGAGTGTTTCTGGACCAAGTCACTGTGCACACTGAAGGAGTGTTTCTGTCCCCAGTCACTGTGCTCCCTGAAGGAGTGTTTCTGTACCCAGTCACTGTGCTCCCTGAAGGAGTGTTTCTGTACCCAGTCACTGTGCTCCCTGAAGGAGTGTTTCTGTACCCTGTCACTGTGCTCTCTGAAGGAGTGTTTCTGTATCCAGTCACTGTGCTCTTTAAAGGAGTGTTTCTGTACACAGTCACAGTGCTCCCTGAAGGAGTGTTTCTGTACCCAGTCACTGTGCTCTCTGAGGAGTGTTTCTGTACCAAGTCACTGTGCACACTGAAGGAGTGTTTCTGTCCCCAGTCACTGTGCTCCCTGAAGGAGTGTTTCTGTACCCAGTCACTGTGCTCTCTGAAGGAGTGCTTCTATACGCAGTCACTGTGCTCTCTGAAGTAGTGTTTCTGTACCCGGTCATTGTGCTCAATGAAGGAGTGTTACTGTACCCAGTCACTGTGCTCTTTAAAGGAGTGTTTCTGTACCCAGTCACTGTGCACCTTGAAGGAGTGTTTCTGTACCCAGTCACTGTGCTCCCTCAAGTAGTTTTTCAGGACCCAGTCACTGTGCTCTCTGA
>NW_025114117.1:0-1002 GCF_004010195.1 Chiloscyllium plagiosum
ACCCCGTGCTGTCCCTGTGCCTGGGATGGGGGGACAGTGTAGAGGGAGCTTTACTCTGTATCTAACCCCGTGCTGTCCCTGTCCCTGGGATGGGGGTCTAACCTCGTGCTGTCCCAGTCCCTGGGATGGGTGGGGGGACAGTGTAGAGGGAGCTTTACTCTGTATCTAATCCCGTGCTGTCCCTGTCCCTGGGATGGGGGGACAGTGTAGAGGGAGCTTTACTCTGTATCTAACTCCGTGCTGTCCCTGTCTCTGGGATGGGGGGGGGACACTGTAGAGGGAGCTTTACTCTGTATCTAACCCCGTGCTGTCCCTGTCCCTGGGATGATGGGGGACAGTGTAGAGGGAGTTTTACTCTGTATCTAACCCCGTGCGGTCCCTGCCCCTGGGATGGGGGGGACAGTGTAGAGGGAGCTTTACTCTGTATCTAACCCCGTGCTGTCCCTGTCCCTGTGATGGGGGACAGCGTAGAGGGAGCTTTACTCTGTATCTAACTCCGTGCTGTCCCTGTCCCTGGGATGTGGTGAGACAGTGTAGAGGGAGCTTTACTCTGTATCTAACCCCGTCCTGTCCCTGGGAGTGGGGGGGACAGTGTAGAGGGAGCTTTACTCTGTATCTTACCCCGTGCTGTCCCTGTCCCTGGGATGGAGAAGGACGACAGTGTAGAGGGAGCTGGGTTCCTGTTGATATCCCTTGCAGACCAAGGATGGGTAGCGTCGGAGTGAGATCCTTCCCCCCACCTCACTCCCATCCCCCCACCCTGTGGTGTTTCCAGAATCTTCTGTGTCGGTTGGGCCGTGTGGCACCGGATTTCCTCAGAAATGGGGAAGTGAGGTGTAGAGGGAGCCCGGAGATAACCATCGCAGCGTGGGTGCCTTCTCAGAGACTCCCTTCCCCCACGGCCAGCCTGAGGCAGGGTCCCAGGCCATGGGGAGGGGAGGGGAGGTGTCCCTCGGGGGAATGGGGGCAGACGAGGATCTCAGTCCTCCTCCCCCACTCCCC
>NW_025114118.1:0-1002 GCF_004010195.1 Chiloscyllium plagiosum
CTGTTCCAGTCCTACATTAACGTTATTTTAATAATTTTGCTGAACCTGTGGTCCAGCCTTTAGTAAACAACGTGTTGGTACTCTGAAATCTTTCTCTCCCCCATCCCGTCCTACATTTGAAACTTCCAAGTAATCAGTGCCCTTCTGATTCACCCGACTAATTCCCATTTATCCGTCAAACTCCCCTCGGCAGTTATTTACCCATTTTCCATGTTTATTAACGTTGTTTAAAAAAAATTGTTGCTGTACTCATCGGTACTGACTATGTCCCTGACTGGAGTGTGGTGCTGGAAAAGCACAGCAGGTCAGGCAGCATCTGAGGAGCAGGAGAAAGGCTTTTGCCCTTCCGTCGATTCTCTGAGTCCGCACTTGCATTTATTTTCCAGTCTCTCCCTCTCCCCATAAATGTGCAGTCAGCTACCAATTTAGAAAATCTGGATTCCAAAGTCCAAGTCCATATTGTGACCCTCTGTGGCCCGAGCACTGATCCATGTGGAACACTGCTCCTCACCTTCTCCCACTTTGAGCCACCACCCTTTACTCCCACTCTGTGCTGTTTTGTTTGAAGTCAGCTCAAAATTCATCATATCACTTGCCACTGACTAAGCCTCCTAATGCTGCCTGGGTTGCTGTATTCTACCGGCCTCCTGTGTGTCTACGTTTGATTCTGCAGTTTTTTTTTTACCCTAATCCTATTAACTAGCCCATTACGGAGTAGCTTATCCAAGGCCTTTTGAAAATGCAGGTAATAGATGACAGCCACATCCCAGGCCCTACTCCCTCTGCTACTTCTTCAAAACATCACAGCAAGATATTCCCTTTGAATTCCATGCTCACTCGGCAATACAATTTTTAAAATTTCATGATATTTTAGACTTGTAGTGATAATTTAATTAGTTTTTCAATGAACTGACAAACAATTTCAAGAGTGAAATTTTGGATTTCGATGCAAAATTTAATACTGCTGCGAGCAAGCAGATTCAGTATAACTATAAAGGGGTG
>NW_025114119.1:0-1002 GCF_004010195.1 Chiloscyllium plagiosum
ACAGACCTGGAGAGCCAATCTACCGACGAAGATAAAGAGAAGATTCGACTGCTGGCTGGTTTTAAAATTTGAATTTTCCTGTAAATCTTAATTGGGTGCTTTATTGGACTAGTATTATAGAAGGGAAAGTAAAGATAGGTTAGATTAAGGATGTGTAAGTAGTTGTGAGTTAACTATTCTCTGTTATACTTTAAGAAATAAAGTTGTTAATTTTTATTTTAAATAGTTCTTGGCCACTCAAATTTTTACAGATTACTGCACGGGATAAATCTTTTCTGTGTTGCTGGTTTTAAATTGAGCAGGAGGGTTTATCCCATGTTGTACAGTTTAGGGGCTTGTCATTGAGATTTGAACAGGTTTAGACAGATTTGAATAGATTTGGGGATATGAAAAAGCCCAGCAGATTTGAGCATTTGCAGGTTAGTGTCCTAGATCTTTAAATAAACCCCAGGTGAGGCAATTTGTTTACTTTTGGTGACTTGTGGTTGACTAAATTAAAAATGATAGAAATGACTCTGAAAATTGCCAGAAGTTCTGGGGTCTGAAGATGATTCTCAAATTTGCCAAGAAAGTTTAGAAGGAAAGAAAAAAAGCCATACATTTAGAATTAGCCAAAAAGTTAGATTTGGGTTTAACCAAGGACAAAAGTAAAGCTGAAATTGTAAGGGAGTTACTCAAATACTTAGGTGTGTCAGAGAAACAGACAAGTGCAGGAGAGGTAGAAAAACTTAAATTACAATTGAGGAAAATGGAGTTAGAAGATAAACAAAGAGAGAGAGAAAGAAATGCCCCCAAACAGTAATATAGATGTAGGGTGTAAGTTGAGTAAGGATCTGAAATTGGCCTGTCACAAAGGTATTACTACAATTGTTATGAGGGATTTCAACATGCAGGTAGACTGGGAGAATCAGGATGGTATTGACCTCAAGAAAGAGACTTTGTGGAGTGCCTCCGAGATGGATTCTTAGGACAGCTGGTGCTGGAACCTACCAGGGAGAAGGC
>NW_025114120.1:0-1002 GCF_004010195.1 Chiloscyllium plagiosum
CCCCCTTCCTGTAACTGCCATCCATCACATACTTTTGCTGTTGCAAATTCTTCATCGCTTCTAATTGTCTATCCAACCGATCCATTTAATCTGATAAGGTTCGCATCCAACAGCATTTATGGCAGATATAATCCGCAATAACCCTTAGACTCTCTTTAAACTCCCACATCTGACATAAGTACATATCACTGCAAAGGCCATTTTTGCTCCTTCACAATTTACAGACCCAGAAAATAACACTGTCTTATTCCTCTACAAAACACTGCACCAGGTTAAATTAATAGCTATGGCTTTTATTTTAAGTTTAATCAAGAGACGTATCTCCAAAAACATATAATCAAGAAAGAATCCACTATACTCACTACTGCAGCCTTTCTATTGGACAGAATTAAAACAACGATTAACTGATCTGATTCTGTGTTGTGAACTTCGCACAAACATGTTTCTCCAAGATTAGTCGTGAAATTCACTGTTAGTTTTTGCAGACGCACTCCGATGTCCAGCGATACATGAATTCGAAAACAGCAAGGGCAGTAATTGTGCAGGTTCTCTCTGTCTCTCTCTCTCTCCCGCCCCCCTGCACTGTCCTCACCATGTGCTTCTTTTGTCTGTTCTTACCGCTTTTGAAACTGCTGGTGTTTTGACATTGTTTTTTTTCCCCCAAACTTCTAAAACAATACAACAGCATATAAAACAGTAATTGCTGTTCCTGGAATTCGAGGAAATCACCTCCAGCATCTAAAATACCTCAAAAAAGGAGCAGCTCTTTCAGCCAGAAAGTTGTCCCGTCCTCCATTTTGCCCTTGGGACACCCTTCAAGTTAACGGATGCACTCTCCAGGTTGATGGCCCTTGGCGGGTGTCATACAATTTTAGGGGGAGACTTTACCTAATATATGGATCCCAAGGTGGATAGGGTCTTATGGGTTCTCGACGGTATTTCCCTGCAATCTAGGCAGCTGGTGGATCGAAACAGGGATCTGGGCTTGGGGTATGTGTGGAG
>NW_025114121.1:0-1002 GCF_004010195.1 Chiloscyllium plagiosum
GAATCTATAGTCACTCTCAAGAACCATCTCTTTTGTCAGACCACCCATAGGCAAAGCCTCTGATTTTGCAAAATTAATCTTATACACTGAAAAAGCGCCAAACGCGTGAATGCATTGTATCAGGCAAGACACTGAAACTGCTGGATTTGTCAAGAAAATTAGAACATCATCTGCATACAGTGAGATCTTATGTAATTTTGACCCCACTTCTGGAGGTGATATATTGAGATCCCCATGAATGGCCTCTGCCAATGGTTCAATCACCAACGTAAAAAGTAATGAAGAAAGGGGACAGCCCTGCCGGCTGCCCCTAGAAATATTAAAATTGCTTGATTGTACTCCATTGGTAATGACCACAGCGAGAGGTACACTGTAGAGAACCTTTACCCATCTGATGAAAACTTCGCCCAGACCAAACCGGTACGGCCACTCAACTTGGTCAAATGCCTTCTTCTGCATCTAAAGAAATCACCAATCCCTGTACTGACTGCTGGTGGCATGCTTTAATTACGTTAAGCAGCTTCCTAACATTATTGGAGGATCTGCGACCCTTTATGAAGCCTGTCTGATCCTCTTTAATAATAGAGGGTAACACAGTCTCCAGCCTTAATGCGAAAGCCTTAGTGAGGATCTTAAAGTCCATATTTAAGAGCGAGATGGGCCTGTATGAAGCACAGTCTTCCGGATACTTCCCTTTTTTTAAGGATGGCCTCTCTCAGAGATGGTGGGAGACAATCATGACTGTATGAATCATTAAACATATTCAGCATCGGGCCTGACAGTATACTTATAAATTCCTTATAGAATTCACTGGGAAGTCCATCAGGACCGGGCGCCTTTCCACTCTGAAGCTGCCTCACAGCTTCCTGCACTTCTTGCTCTGATAATGAGGCATTGAGACTGTTGTTCGGGAGTCACACCCGGGAGCTTCAGATCTCTAAAAAAGGATTCCATTTTGGCCTGCCACTTCTCACAATTCTCATACTGATATAACTTAGAGTA
>NW_025114122.1:0-1002 GCF_004010195.1 Chiloscyllium plagiosum
CTGTTGGAGCACGTCTTCAGCATCAATGGGACTAGATGAGAGACCCGACTGTTGCTGCGCACTGATTGTGGAACCTGAAGCAATTATACGGTCTGGAAAGAGGAATTCACGGCAGGGAGGGGCTGTACATGCGTTTGTGTGCAGCTGAAACTTCAGCCATGGAGAAACCCAATGGATCCCGCCCCGTGCAGAAACCGTGGAAGTGTTGCGTCTGCGGAAAAGGCTTCTGTGTCCCTTCTATCCTGGAGACTCATCAGCGCAGTCATACTGGGGAGAGGCCCTTCAGCTGCCCCGAATGCGGGAAGGCCTTCAGCAATTCCTCTTACCTGGTGAGGCACCAGCTGCCCCGAGTGTGGGAAATGCTTTAACCAGGCCTCCATCCTGCTGGCCAACTGGCAGGTGCACACTGGGAAGAGGCAGTTCACCTGCTCTCAGTGTGAGAAGGGCTTTACCCGCGCTTCCCATCTGCGGAGGAACCAGCGAATTCATGTTCCATCGCAGGGGGAGTAAAGGAGGGATAGCCAATTGCCTTATTAACTGGACTATCAACCCAGTTCCAGGGACTGCCAGGTTTGAATCCTGCCAAGGCAGATGGTGGAATTGGATTTTGGTCAGAAATCTGGATTTCAGAACCTCATGAAGAAATGATTGTTTGGGGGATATCACCCATCTGATTTACTCACATCCCTTTTTAGGGAAGGAAACTGCTGTTGTAGGGAAGGATTCACTCAGTTGTCCCAGCTGCATCCTTTACCCGGTCTGGCCTACACATAACTCCAGACCCACAATAGCATGGTTGACTCTTCATTGCCCACCACTGCCACCGGTAATTGAGTGGGTAAACACTTACTTGTTTGAAATTGCTGAGTGAGGCAATACTTCCTACAGTTAAGGCTGTACCAAGGATCCAATTACAAACTGACAACTCGGTGATGACCATAGTAAAGAAGGTGAGGTGGTGTGGGGTGAGGGTGCACGCTTTGACGTTGAGCTATTTAAAAA
>NW_025114123.1:0-1002 GCF_004010195.1 Chiloscyllium plagiosum
GGTCAATACCATGTGTGAATAATCCACTGGCCTATGAATCGTTAATATTGTGTGTGAATAATCGTGTGGCCTCTGAACTGTCTGTGCTGTGTGTGAGTAATGCTGTGGACTGTGAATGGTCAATACTGTGTGTGAATAATCCTGAGGCCTGAGGGTGGTAAATACTGTGTGTAAATAATCCTGGAACTATGAATGCTGAATTCTGTGTGGGAATAATCTTGTGGCCTGAGGGTGGTCATTGCTGTATGTGAGTAATCCAGACCTGAGGATCGTCAATAATGTGTGTGAATAATCCTGCGGCCTGAGAGTGGTTAATACAGTGTGAGAATAATTCTATTGCGTGAGGATGGTCAATAAAGTGTGTGATTAATCCTGTGGCCTGATGATAGTCAATACTGTGTGAAAATGATCCGGTGGCCTGAGGATAGTCAATACCGTATATGAATAATCATGTGTCCTGATAATGGTCAATACCGTGTGAATAATCTCTGGCCTGAAGATGGTCAATACTGTGTGTGAATAATCCTGTGGCCGACGATTCGTCAACATTGTGTGTGAATAATCCTGTGGCCTGTGAAGCATCAATACGGTGTGTGAATAATCCTCTGGCCCGTGGTTCTACAATATTATGTGTGAACAATCCTGTGGCATGAGGATGGTCATGACAGTATGTTCATTAGACCTGGGGCCGTAGGCTGGCCAATACTGTGTGTGAATAACCCTTGGCCAGAGGGTGGTCAATGCTTTGTGAATAATCCTGTGCCCAGTAAACTGACAAGGCAGTGGGTTCAAAAATCCCGTGGAGGTAGGCTGGTCAGTACATTGTGTGAATAATCCTGTGGCCCAAGGATGGAGAATACTTGTGTGAATAATTCTGTGGACTGTGGATTGTCAATATTGTGGTTAAATAATCCTGAATGCTCAATACTGTTTATGAATATTCCTGTGCCCTGAGGTTGGTCAATACTGTGAGTGAATAATCTTGTGGCGGGAGGCTGGTCA
>NW_025114124.1:0-1002 GCF_004010195.1 Chiloscyllium plagiosum
CTGTGCTGTTCCAGCAATAAAGTTTCAACTACAAAGCAGTTTCAATGGCATTCATATTATTTGAGTATTTCGCATTCAATTATATGATCATTTTCTTTGTTTTGTTTAAGGAAATTATGTATAATTTTATTTTTGGATCGGTATGTTGCATTTATATTGCATGCTTATTGTTGAAAATTCCTGAAAGTGCTTCACAGAAGTCAGAGGAATAATTAGACAAAAGGTGTACCCAACTAAAGAAGCAGAGGTTAGGAAGAATGATAAATGAATTAACCAAAGAAGTAGGTTTTCAGAAAGGTTTTAAAACAGGAGTGCAATTTTGGATGCTGAGGGGGGTTAGAAAGGGAATTGGAGACCATGTAGTCGAGATGGCAATAGGTATACTCATCAATGAAGGAGAAGATTTGGGATTCCTTGAAACCATTAATTTAGTTTTGTGATTCTATGGAAATTAAGAATAGTGAAACCAATAATATCATAGGTCATGTTTAATGTGGCTTTACCCACCATACGGGAGCAGATGGGATTTAAGGATGGTGCGTTGCCTTCCTGGTGCCAGGGTGAAAGACATCGCGGACAGAGTGCAGGAAATCCTCAAGGACGAGGGTGAACAGCCAGAGTTGGTGGTACATGTCGACACAAATGATGTCGGGAAGACGAGGAACTTACTACAGCGGGACTTCGGAGAACTAGGAAGAAGGCTGAAAAGCAGGACGTCCAAGGTGGTTATCTCCGGTTTGCTTCCAGTTCCTCGTGCTGGTGTGGCCAGAAACAGGGAGATAATGGACTTGAACGTATGGTTGGGGAACTGGTGCAGGAAGCAAGGATTTAAGTTCTTGGATCACTGGGGTATATTTTGTGGTAAGCATAAATTCTACAAGAGAGACGGTTTGCACCTTAATAGGTTAGGGACCAGCATTCTGGCAGGCAGGTTTTCTACATTTAAACTAAGTAGCGGGGGGAAGGGGATAAACTGGATGTTTAAAAAGGAAATTGAAGGGA
>NW_025114125.1:0-1002 GCF_004010195.1 Chiloscyllium plagiosum
AGGTCACTGTTTCCCTCCTGGGACTCTCCCCTCGCCCCTGAGCCAGCCTCCACCCAGGGCAGCTTGGCTTTGAACCTGTGGTGACCTTTGTCCTTTGCATTGCATCAGGCTTTGCTTGTAGAGACAGTGTCCACCCCTTAAACAATCTTATTTGAAGCAAAATATTCTGCTCCCACCTACAGTCTGTGCTGGAGCCTCCTGCTGCTCTGGGTTCAGTTTGTGATGGACACAGCTTGAAATTAACCTGCTTTGAGCTCTGTGATCCTTCAGGAAAGGAAACCAATTCCTGACTTGTGGAGTTGAAATGCTTCTCTCCGCTCAGTAAACATTTAGAACATTACAGCGCAGTACAGACCCTTCGGCCCTCGATGTTGCACCGACCTGTCATTCCAATCTGAAGCCCATCTAACCTACACTATTCCATGTACGTCCATATGCTTGTCCAAAGACAACTTAAATGTACTTAAACTTGGTGAATCTACTACTGTTGCAGGCAAAGCATTCCATGCCCTGACTACTGAGTAAAGAAACTACCTCTGACATCTGTCCTATATCTATCGCCCCTCAATTTAAAGCTATGCCCCCTGATGCTCGCCGTCACATTAGTTGGAAAAAGGCTCTCCCTGTCCACCCTATCTAACCCTCTGATTATCTTTTGTCTCTATTAAGTCACCTCTCAACCTTCTTCTCTCCAACAAAAACAGCCTCAAGTCCCTCAGCCTTTCCTCGTAAGACCTTCCCTCTATACCAGGCAACATCTTAGTAAATCTCCTCGGCACCCTTTCCAAAGCTTCCACATCCTCCTTATAATGCGGTGACCAGAACTGTACACAATACTCCAAGATCAGCCGCATTAGAGTTTTGTACAGCTGCAGCATAACCTCCTAGTTCCGGAACTCGATCCCTCTATTAATAAAGGCTAAAACACTGTATGCCTCTTTAACAACCCTGTCAACCTGGGTGGCAGCTCCAAGGATCTGTGTACATGGACACCGAGATCTC
>NW_025114126.1:0-1002 GCF_004010195.1 Chiloscyllium plagiosum
ATTCTTGTCCCTTCTTAATATGGTCACATGAACCGGAAGAAGTAATGCTGTTTCATCAGTAAGTGTAAATAGTGTCATTCTGCGTAGGCAATGCAGTGTCCCTTGAGGACTTTCGTTTCATTATAAAGAGCATCTTTTACTTGCGTTTTGCAATGCAGTTTTATTCGGGGCAGCGTCTCCAGAACAAAGAGGCACCTGCGAAGGAGGGAGAGTGTGACTGAGAATGGACAAAGTATATGTATTCGAGTTCCAAATATATATTTTCCTTTTCAAAGTAGAGAAAATCTATTGTCCCTGACTTGCTGCTGTTGCAATTCCCCGTCTTTACATCTTTCAATGATTTCTAGTTTCATGTCATTGTATAGATATTCGTTTATGTTAGTCGTTCATGGGATACAGGTATTTCTTGCTGAGACATAATCGGTGTTGCATCATTAGTTCTCCTTGGTGTTGGTGTTGGTGAGCTGCCTTCTTAAACCACTTCAGTCCATTTCTTTTTGGTACATGTCTGGTGTAGTGAGAGACAGAGTTCCAGGATTTTTCAACTCGTGTAACTGATGTGTAAATTACATTTACCTAACTGCGGATGCCGAGTGGCTTGGATGGCAACTTGCAGAAGGTAATGTATCCATGTACTGCTGACTCGTCTTTCTCAGTGAGAGGTGTTGTTTGTTTGGAAGTTGCTATCTGCAGAACTTTGATAAACTTCTGCAATTCATCTTTTGGCTTGCACACGTTGACTGTGCTGAGCCTCGATGTCAGAGTGACTCAATATTTGTGGATTTGGTGCCAAGCATGTAAGATGCTTTATATTAAATGCTGGTGATCTTGTTCAATGTTACAGCAGCTGCTCGAGGAAGTAAGGCATACTCCATGAACCTCCCAACATTGTGTAAATTACATTTGCTGGAGGCAGACAGACTTTGAGGATTAATGAGCTCGGTTGCTTTCAGCCGTATTCATAGTAGTTGACTCTTCCTGGAGCTGCAGTGTTTTTGTGCC
>NW_025114127.1:0-1002 GCF_004010195.1 Chiloscyllium plagiosum
GGGGGGGAGATTATCAGACGATAACACAACGCTCAGCTTAGCAGCACCTGTGACTCTCGCAGACCCTGAGACTGTCCATTTCCAAATGCAACGAGATCTGGTCAATATCTCAGCTTGGGCTGACAAGTGGCAAGTAACACTTGTGCCACAGAAATGCCACGCTCTCACCATCACCAAGAACAGAAAATCTAACCACAGCCCCCTTGACATTCAATGGTGTTACTGTCACTGAACCCCCTCCCCCCCACTGCCAGCTTCCTGGGGGCTTACCATTGACCTGAAACTGAACATGGACCACAACAGAGTTTGTTGTACGCTGGGTTCCTCGCGACATCAGGTGTTGGCACGTGGGAAGGCACCCTCGGTGCGTCACCCCAACCGTGGGGCGGTGGGATCTGTGCTCCTACCTTTCCCTGTGACGGCGCAGTCCGCGGATTGCCAGCCAACACTGTCGGCCATGCTCAGCTGGTCCAAGCTGAGCTTACTCCCCATTCCCATCGATAGCATCTCCTGCAGCCGCATCTCTGGAGAGCAAAAAAGGCGGGATGTACATTCGCAAGGGGATAGTCGCGCCATCCCAATGCTGCCGAATGGCCTCCTTAACTCTGAGGGCGGACATAAATACCCTGGATAGTGCCGATGCCCAAAGCAGCTGGGTTGCCCGGCGAGGAACAGACAGGGGTCGTTTTCACCGGATTTCAGGGAAGCAAGAGAGGACGTGACTTATTATTGTCAAGTGTACCGGGATACAGTGAAAAGTGTTGTTCTGTGTGTGAACCAGACAGTTGATACCTGACCTAAGTACATCAGCATTACAGTACAGAATGCAGAATATCATGTTACAGTGACAGAGAGGTGCACAGAAAGATCAACTCTGATAAAGTCCATTCATACGTCTGATAACAGTGGGAAGAAGCTGTTCTTGAGTCTGTTAGCACGGGGAAGAAGCCTTTGCTGAATGGGTTAGCGCGGGGAAGAAGCTGTTCCTGAATCTGTTAGTAC
>NW_025114128.1:0-1002 GCF_004010195.1 Chiloscyllium plagiosum
CCATAAAATGAAGAATTGAACAGTCTGGCCTCTTCTTTGTTCAGTATTAGCTTTAAATCCCGTTTCTGTTTACATAGATAAACTGGCAGGAGGCTGTCCTTCTATGACCTCCTCAATCGTGAATATTTGGAACCTGCTAAAAGTTGATTTCTCCACCTCTGGGGCAGACTGGCTAGCTATGCTCTTCCAGCCTCGTATCTGTTTAATTTGGATTCCAGCACATTCCTGTTTCTGCAGAAGGAATGGAAGCACAAAGCCGCATCCCTGTACGTTTTCGTGCTGCATTGTTTCACCATTACTTTACGGCTTCTACTGAGTCACGTTGTTCTTTGTGCCAAACAAAGGCATTATTCGCATCAGAAGCTTGTCATTCTCATATTCCTCGAAAGAAAAACACGGATGTGGACTTTCAAACTGAAACAGATGAGGCCGGGTTGCGTAAAAATATGATTTCCAGCTGTTCCTTCAAAAATATTTCCTAACAACATGTGGAATGCACCTTCGGATGCTTGCTGCAATAGTAGTAAGAAAATTCAGCAAAACTGCCGTGAGAATGGAGGCTACAAAACCAGGGCTCGAACCAGTGAGTTAACGAAGCACGAACGTCTTGAGACTGACAAAAGATTATGACCTCGAGCAGAACAAATTCTGTCAAATCAGTTTTGTGATACAAGCTTCGTTTTGTGTGACAAAATACGATTTGAAACCCACTTCTTTGATCACCTATTTGTTATAACACTTTGTCAACTTCCCAATATCTCATAATGTGACAGGGATCAACATTTGTTTAAACTCATACAGAGGAAAAGTTTTGAAGTTTCTATTATTAAAAAGTCACGTTGTAGTGTTAATACCAAATAATTGTCTTTAACTTCAGCATGTGTTACAGTTTTTCTTCATGACTTGGTGAGTAATTCCTTTCCTATAGCCCTGTGCGAATTACATAGCGATGGGATTTCATAATTTATTGCTTTGGCAGATGAAGTTTAGGCACCAAACGTG
>NW_025114129.1:0-1002 GCF_004010195.1 Chiloscyllium plagiosum
TTAATACACACGCAGGGATGTTCAAACCAAGATCATTGTTGTGAATTGTTGTGAATTGACAGCAGTGGTGTGTGAGTCATTGCGAACAGTGAGAAATAAATGCTGAACCAATAGCACTGACACTGAGCCTTGCACCATTAGCTCCACATTCACATTTTGTGTCATGTCTCCTCGGCATCAGTGCATTTGAATTTAATTATTCTACCTGCACCTCTCCTCAAGTTATTCCGGTCCGCTTGCAGTGTCGAATTAGTACATGCAATTATTAGAAATGCATTTCTGGGACACAGTTGTTCACTGCCCATCCCTAATTATCCCAAAGATGTAGGGGACGAGTTACTTCTGTCAACTCCTCAAAGACGCCACTCCTGACGCCACTCTGTCAATGTAACTCACTGAGGGAAGAGCAAACTGACGACACTCAGTCAGTGTTACTCACCCAGGGAAGGACAGACTGACCCCACAATCTCAGTGTAACTCAGCAGACTGATTCCACACTGTCAATATAAGTCATTCTCTGAAGAGCAGTCTGACCCCACTCTATAAATGTAATTCCCTCAGGGAAGAGCAGACTGATCCCATTCCGTCTATGGTACCCACCCAATGAATGAACACTAACCCCACTCTACCAATGAAACTCGCCAGGGAAGAGCAGACGGAAGCCAGACTGTCAACATAAATTATCGAGGGAAGATAATACTGACCCCGCTCTTTCTATTTCACTCAGGCAGGGAAGAGCAGACTGTCACCACTCTGTGAAAGAAATTCGCCCAGGGAAAGGCAGACTGACCCTACTGTATCTGCGTGACTGAAACAGGTAAGAGCAACTAACCCAACTCTGTCAACGTATCTCCCTCAGGGAAGAAGACCCTGACCCCTCTCTGTCCATGGACCTCACCCAGGAAACAGCAGACTTACCCCACACTGTCTATTTAAGTTCACAAAAATCCTCTGAAGTACGTCCTATCTAGACACTCCTATTACAGAGACATCACTGTCTCT
>NW_025114130.1:0-1002 GCF_004010195.1 Chiloscyllium plagiosum
GATTCTACAACTTTAAGGGCATTTAAATGGTCAATGAATGAACATATGGACAAAAATGGAATAGCGTCGGATAGATAGACTTCAGATTGATTCCACAGGTTGGTGCAACATTGGAGGGCTGAAGGGCATCCAATGCGCTGTAATGTTCTATGGTGTGTGTGTATTGCACTGCCAACAGTAGTGGTAGATTCAGAGACATTAGGGACATTTAAGCGACTGCTGGACAAGCACATGGACGGCAGTAAATTGAGGGTTGTGCAGGTTACATTGATCTTAGATTAAGATAAATGATCGGCACCACATCGTGGACCTAACTGTGCTGAACTGTTCTCTGTTCTATTTTCTGGGCTCTATATTATAAAGTTAGGAATCCTCCTCTTTATTGCACTTCCTATTCTCTGAAATCTTCTTGCAGGATTTCACTTTTTTTAAAAAAACACTCATTGCTGTTACCGACTTGTACCACAACTGCTGGCTGTTACCCATTCTCTTAAGAATTCCCTGCAGCTGCTGTGAGACATCCCCGACCTTAGCACAAGAGAGTCAAAGAACCATTCAAGAGTCTTGCTGCAGCCATAGACCATTGACCTTTAATATTCATTCGCAGGATGAAGGTGTTGCTGCCTAGACCAGCAATCATTGACCATCCACAATTGCCCAGAGGGCAACTGAGAAATAGCCACAATCCTGTGGATCTGAAGTCACATGTAACCCCAACCATATAAGGATGGCGATTTCCTTTCCTAAGAAGCATTAGTGAACCAGTACCCATTACAATGGTGACCTTTGTCACTTAAGATTTCCTCTTCTTTTTCCACACCTGCTGTGAAGCAGAGCCCTGAAGAAGGGCCTGTGCCCGAAACGTCGAATCTCCTGTTCCCTGGATGTTGCCTGACCTGCTGTGCTGTTCCAGCAATAATGTTTCAACTTTGATCTCCAGCACCTGCAGACCTCACTTTCTCCGTGAAACAGAGCCAAACATGGAGCCACAAGCATGGCTGC
>NW_025114131.1:0-1002 GCF_004010195.1 Chiloscyllium plagiosum
CTCTCTCTCTCCCTCACGCACACACACACACACTCTGGGACTCACACACACACACGCTGGTACTCTCTCTATCTCACACATACATAGACACACTGGGACTCTCATTCTCACACACACTCTGGGACTCTCTCTCTCTCTCACACACACACACACACTCTGGGACTCTCTCTCTCACACACACACACACACACACTGGGACACTGATTCTCACACAGACTCTGGGACACTGATTCTCATACAGACGCGGACACTGATTCTCACACACACTCTGGGACACTGGGACTCACACACACACTCTGGGACACTGAGACTCTCACACACACTCTGGGACTCTCAGACACACACTCTGGGACTCTCTCACACACACACACTCTGGGACTCACACACACACACACACACTCTGGGACTCACACACACACACACACAGTCTCACACTCACACACACTCTGGAACACTGTGATTCTTTTACACACGCTGGCATTCTCTCGCACACTCTGGCACACTCAGGTAATCTCTCTTACATTCGGGGATACCCTTACACACCATGGGACTCTGAGACTCTGTCACTCACTCTGGGATTCCCTCACACACTTTGGGACTATTTTGGATTCTCTCAAATACTCGAGAAATCCCTAACACACTCTGGAACATGCTGGGATTCTCTCACACACTCTGGTATTACCTATCACACACTCTGGGATTCCCTTACGCACTCTAGGAGAATGGGACTCTCTCTCACACACTCTGGGACACTCTCCCACACACTCTGGCACACTGTGATTCTCTTCCACTTACTGGGATGTTCTCGCACACTCTGGCAAACTCAGGGAATTTCTCTTACATTCGGGAATTCCCTTACACACCACGGGTTTCTGGGACTCTCTAACTCACTCTGGGTCTCTCTCTCTCTCAATGTGGGATTCTGTTCCACACTCGGGGATACACTGGGTTCTCTCTCACACTCTGTGTTTCCCTCACACATTCTGGGATTCTCTCAGACAC
>NW_025114132.1:0-1002 GCF_004010195.1 Chiloscyllium plagiosum
TGGGAGCTGGAGGATTGCACGTACCTGGGAGTCGCAGAGACGGTGACCCTGTGAGGGAGCAGAGTGGAGTGGGAGCTGGAGGATTACACGTATTTGGAAGTCACAGAGACGGTGGCACTGTACGGGAGCAAAGTGGAGTGAGAGGTGGAGAATTACACCTATATGGGAGTCACAGGTACGGTGACCCTTGAGGGAGCAGAGTGGAGTGGGAGCTCGGGGATTACATGTATATGAGAGTCACAGAGCTTTCTGCTACTGAGACTTGCCTTACTGAGTTTGAACGAAACGTGACGGGCAGCACAGAAAACCAGAAGTTCATTTTCGTATAACCTCCTATTAGGGACTGTTTATAACTTGCTATCTGTTAGCCAATTTATTTTATTTTCTTGTTCTGAAAGAAGTGTTTAACTCAGAAATACCAGGTCAAAGAGAAAGTCCGAGCCAACTGACCCGCGTAATCTCTGTAAATTGCAGTTGGATAAGGCAAAGAATCTTAACTTTATTAAGTGAGTAACATTGCATGGAAGACATGGTATCACAATTTAGTCAAATGGAAAATGTGTTCTGTTTCATTGGGAAGTGATTGCCCCTACGAGTGTCCCAGATGGACACCGGATCTTGGAGCTCAGGCCACGACGAGACTGTGTCGTACATCTGCAACACTGAGTGTTAGGTGGATAGCTCCTCCAGAGATGGAATAACAATGCAGGAAGAAGGAAGTGAATGGGTGGCCAGTGAGTCCAACAGAGTAGCTATGATACACTTGGATATGTTGTAAATGCATGATCAATTGATACATTCAATAGGCGATTGAATGATTATTGATACAAAACTAACGTATAAGGAAACGGAGGAAGGAGGCGATCATTAATCAGCAATGTGTTCAGTAGAAGAGTTGGTGAAACCATTATTGGCCAAATGACATCCTTCTGTGCCATAAGGCGTCTGTGTCGTTCAGTGTGATGTGTTGAGAGTCCTCCAAATCCAATCATATGCTGTCTC
>NW_025114133.1:0-1002 GCF_004010195.1 Chiloscyllium plagiosum
CTCTCAGTAACACCTCATACAGCTTCAGTAACATTTTCTCTCTGATTTGAATAGTTCTGTTTGCAAAACTTACCAACATTCCATCTTTCCACTTCTTCATGTGGGAAGAAGCTATTGTGGGATCAATGGCCTCCTCCTATCCTTCTGTAGCAGGCACATTGGGAGAGAATTGCTTCCCCCATTCCTGAGTATCTGTCCCAATGTTTTATCTCAAAGTTATGAAAGGATGTGATAACTGGGCACTTTCATCCAGGAGTAGCCTCACACAACGTCATTTGGCAATAAATATCGTACCTTTGTTTAATGTCTCTAGAGATTTCCCCACCAGTAATTTTTATAGCTGCTTTGTTATTTTATCCCCGTCTCCTTTTATAAATAGGATGGGGGATATACAACCCTGCAGTGTTCCAGCAATACATCCACATGCAATGAAAAGCGATTAAATAAATTGAAAGTTTTATGGTCCATCCATTAGTAAAGCTCGTCCTTTACACCCAAACTGAGTAAATGGTCACGTTTATTGTTATATGAAAAGGGATGTAACGAAGGGGTTAACTGAGCCCATTTGTTCAATGACTGTGATTAATGCCGATCTCCATGGATTTTAATTATCCCAGTGGAGAGTTCCCATCTTTAAATGATAAATGAGCTCCGTTCAATGTGTTATTCCATTGTATGGGTGGGAGCATCACCGACAGCACTAACAGAGATCAGCACCTCCAGAGAGAAGGGAAGGAGAGATCAGTATCTGGGAACATTAGACTGGAATGTTCCAACAATGGAACTGAGTTTATCCAATGATTTTTCTGTCCTTTCTACATATTATGATCGGTTGTCATTTTCATTGCGGATCTATTTTGCTCTTTGCATTTTTAATATTTTTATCATCCTCTCCTGTCTATCGTTGGTCTCCCTGGTAAGTCTCACTCTCCAGCTATTTTTTTTTCTAAAAACCAGTTATGACTGCCTTACTGTTCTTTCATATAGTCGTAACTTCTTGCC
>NW_025114134.1:0-1002 GCF_004010195.1 Chiloscyllium plagiosum
AGGAACTTCCTTGGACCCTGTAGTGTCAGTGAATGCCAGCCTTATGTAGTTTCAGAGCCATTGAATTATCTGGATTCCCAATCATCTTCACCACGTTTTATGTTTGCTCTTTTGGTCTGAGGCCTTATCACTCATGACTGCCTTGTCCCTCAATGTTTGGCAATTCCTGTGTGCTGTGGTCCTTTGTACAGTGCACATACAATATGTTCAAATGCTGGGTCTGATGCCAGAACTTTTCTTTCCAATAATATGACAGACACTAATTTTGGAAAGAACCCAGCAGGCCAATATATTGAATTCCCGGAAGAAAGGGGATTAACTAAAATAAGTTGGGACACGAGAAGTAAGAATTTATAACACACAGCCTGATAAGAATGAGACGAGAGTTGGGAATATCAGAAAAGGGGGAAAGTTGAGAGAAAGGGAAGATATCACTTCAGATGAGGATCAAATAATGTTTTAATGCTTTATAAATTTTGTACATCATGTGCATAATTTTTCGTTAACTGTGTCTCCGTTGCTCATTCAGAATGTGTTGCACACATAGGAACAATGTTATTTATCTGAACACACACTGATTAAACAGTGTATATAAAATCATTTTTCCTCCATTTCAAACTGTCCTATTGTCGTGCTAGCAGGACATATGAACACTAACTGGCCATCAAAAGACATGACCCACTATCATAAAGAAGGACACCACATTGACTGTGACAACACACACTTCCTAGGACAAAGCCACACACGGAACTTCTGAGAGGCATGACATTCTAGCCAGAAGTACATCAATAAACACATCAATTTAGATCGTATTCAACCTTCCCTTGAAAAAAACTGGAAATAACATCATGCACCTTAAGAAACCAAGACCTATAAATAGAGAGGTGGGACATACTAACAGTGCGTCACCAGAGACTCTCCCTGATGATGTTACCTAGTCATGGTGATGAAACATCTGACAACAAACTTTCAAGCTCAGCGAGCTCACTTACATACTTATAA
>NW_025114135.1:0-1002 GCF_004010195.1 Chiloscyllium plagiosum
TCGGAGCACTGTGCACAGTTCCAGTCTCTGTATTCCTCAATTAGACCCACACTCGGAGCACCGTGCACAGTTCCAGTCTCGGTATCCCTCAGTTAGAACCACACCCGGAGCACCGTGCGCAGTTCCAGTCTCTGTATCCCTCAGTTAGACCCACACTCGGAGCACTGTGCACAGTTCCAGTCTCGGTATCCCTCAGTTAGAAACACACCCGGAGCACCGTGCGCAGTTCCAGTCTCTGTATCCCTCAGTTAGACCCACACTCGGAGCACCGTGCACAGTTCCAGTTTCGGTATCCCTCAGTCAGACCCACACCCGGAGCACCGTGCGCAGTTCCAGTCTCTGTATCCCTCAGTCAGACACAGTTCCAGTCTCGGTATCCCTCAGTTAGAAACACACCCGGAGCACCGTGCGCAGTTCCAGTCTCTGTATCCCTCAGTTAGACCCACACTCGGAGCACCGTGCACAGTTCCAGTTTCGGTATACCTTAGTCAGACCCACACCCGGAGCAGCGTGCGCAGTTCCAGTCTCTGTATCCCTCAGTCAGACCCACACTCGGAGCACCGTGCACAGTTCCAGATTCGGTATCCCTCAGTCAGACCCACACTCGGAGCACCGTGCACAGTTCCAGTCTCTGATTCCCTCAGGTAGACCCACACTCGGAGTACCGTGCACAGTTCCAGACTCCGTATCGCTCAGTTAGACCCACACTCGCAGTACCGTGCGTACGTCCAGTCTCCCTATCCCTCAGTCAGACCCACAGTCGGAGTATCGTCCACAGTTCCAGTCTCTGTATCCCTCAGTCAGACCCACACTTGGAGCACCATGCACAGTTCCAGTCTCCGTATCACTCATTCAGACGAACACTGGGAGCACTGTGCACAGTTCCAGTCTCTGTATCCCTCAGTCAGACGCACACTTGGAGCACCATGCTCAGTTCCAGTCTCCATATCACTCATTCAGACCCACACCCGGCGCAAAGTGCACAGTTCCAGTCTCCGTATC
>NW_025114136.1:0-1002 GCF_004010195.1 Chiloscyllium plagiosum
CTAAACTTGCTCTTCTTAAAATGGTGCTAGATCATTTTATTTTTAAACACACAACTGAGAGCTAGTGGACCTTCAGGTTAATGGTTTATCTGAATAGCAAAAGATCTTTTAATATAGCAGAAGTGTTTATATGTTCACCTAAACTTATAGGTAAGTTTTGGTGATTTGTCTAGGATAATTGTAAAATACAAAAATCTAATTTAAAAAAACCTCTGAGTTAAATAACATTTTCTTTGACTCAACCTTTAAAGAAAGACTTGCATTAATGTAGTATCTTTCACAACCTTAAGACCTTACAGCCAATTAAAAACTTTATGAAGCATAGTTATTGTGGTAGTGTGGGGAACTCTAGAACAGTTTAGTACATTAAAATCATGTAATTTTTGAAACTAAAGTTTTTTTTAAAAAAAAAGCTGTTTTCCCCCAAAATCCGGAGGAATGATTAAGAGAAAAATGAATTCCACAGTGCTTTGAAACTCTGGAAAAGTTTTATTGTTTTTAAAGAGAGGCAAGTGTTGTTGGGAAACAGACTTTCTGCTAGTTATCAGTGACAACAGGGACCCCAGAAGGAAAAAAATACGAATAAAAAGTTACATTGCACAAAGGATAGTCTGTAATGCAAACCACCTTAATAGAGGGACTATTGGAGAAAGAGACTTAAAACAAATTGACAAATATACAAGTCCGATTTGATGCCTGAGTTTTGGACAGACACCATTAAGAATAGAAGGGTTCTTCTCAGATTGAGAACCTGAGAAATTCAAAGAATTGGCCATACTCCTTCCTGCAAATCTATAGATGAGACATTTGAATTCAAAAATTACAGCTGATGAGGAGGGTTTAAGTTAGATTAATGTCAGTTGGGAACCTGAGGAAAATTTTGATAAGGGCGTGAGAGGCAGAAACTTAACAAGTGACTCAGAGGAAACAGAAAATAAAAAGAAACAAGCCACCCAGCCTCTCCCCTTCTCCCCCCAGCCTCTACCCCCCCAGCCTCTCTCC
>NW_025114137.1:0-1002 GCF_004010195.1 Chiloscyllium plagiosum
CCAGAGCTGAAAGATCAGAGAAACAAAGAAAGCTGAGAGGTGATACATCCAAAAAGCAGTGCTACGGGAAGATAGAAACAGGAGGAGCTCATTCAGCCACTCAAACATGTTCTGTGCTTCAATAAGATCATGGCTAATCTGTGGCCTAAATTCATTTGGCTGCCTTGAGCCTATATCCCTGATACTCTTAATAAATAAAAATTAGTCCACCTCACATTTAAATTTTACAATGGAATTAGCATTCAACACTATTTGAGGAAGCAAGATCCAAAGCTCCACTATCCTTTGCCTGCAGAAGTGCTTTGTAATATGTCTCCTGAATGGCTTGAACTTAATTCTTAGACCATGCCCCCTGTTCTAGAATCTTATCCAGTGGAAATAGTTTATCTTTACCAACCCTGTCTTTCCCTGTTAATACCCTGAAGGGCTCGAATGGTCACTCCTTAACCTTCTAAATTCTAGACTATAAAGAATAATTTGTCAAATCTCTCCTCATAACTTAACCCCTGAAGTCCACGTATCATCGTTGGAAACCGGTGCTGAACTCCCTCCAGGGCTAAACATCTTTCCGTAAGTGTGGTGCCCAGATCTGCTCACAGTTGTTTAAGTTGGGTCGAATTAGGGTTTTGTATAACTTTAGAGCAGCATGCATCACTGTACTCCAGCCCTTTAGATATGAAGGCAAGCATTCCATTAGCTTCTTGAATATTTTCTGTACCTGTTCATGGAATTTCAAAGAGCTATGCACCTGAACCTCAAATCTCTTTAGACTTCCATGGTATGAAACTTGGAGTTTTCTAAAAAATACCCTGATCGGTTCTTGCATCAGTCCGAAATGGATAACTTCACACTTGCTTCTATTCACATTCATGTGCCTCTTCATCAAATCTATCAATAAACTGTTGTAATTTTATGCTGTCATGAGCACTGTCTACAATGCTGCTCAATTTTGTGTCATCAGCAAGTTTTGATAGTTGACTTTTTATGCTATTATTCAAGTTG
>NW_025114138.1:0-1002 GCF_004010195.1 Chiloscyllium plagiosum
GCATCTGTAGAAAGAGAATCAGAGAAAACCTTTTTGAGAACTCTTTTTTTTACCTTATCCAGGTACAGCCAAACCTGCAGAATTTCTCCAGCAGTTTCTCTTTCTGTCTCGGACTGTCAGCATCCGCAGTCTTTTCCGTTAGAAATTCAATCAATTCAGAAACCCCTCTGTGCTTCCTCAGTGGAGAAGATTTCCGTTCGAGAAACATTTTCCAGATACCATTAAAAACGCGCAGCAAAGAAAGCGGTAGGAGCGAGAACAATAAGCACTCCGTCTGTGGGTAGTCTCGAACCACCAACCTTTCGGTTAACAGCCGAACGCGCTGACCAATTGCGCCACAGAGACAGACCCGGACACAGCATGCACAGTCTCTTTGAGAAAGTTGCTATTCAATTCATAATTCAACCTGACCCGCCCAGAATTACCATTGTCTTCTGTCAGTTTTACTTTTCTATAATAAAGCCTTGGACATTCATTGTGGAGACATGGGGTCAGTCTGATCCCACCATCTGCAGGCACATCCATGTCACGAGGAACTAGCCCTTTTACACCAGGGACATCGCCCTCCGAGCCTTTCAGTGCTTTGCCTCTTCCCGTATTTTCTCATTGGTCCCGTGCCGAGAAGAGGTTTGAATTCCTGATGTGCAGGGAATTCTTTCAATGTCTCAGATCAGTTCATGTCCCGAGAATATCAGAGTCAATCTCCCGGCCTCTTAAACAAGGGGACGGTGTCTGGACTGTCTCTGCTCAGTCGGACAGTTCATCCTTCATTCTCCTCTAATTCCACTTCCCAAAGAGTTTCTAAAAAATCACAAAGCTGGAGACTGAGATTTCTGTTTTACTTCCTGAACATTTTTCCACCTGCCAACCGACAATATTTTGCCAAAACCTCTTCCCGATTGTACATTGAACATATTCAAGGCTAAGTTAATCTGAGTTTTGAACGATAAAGATGTGGATGGTTATGAGGGGAGGTAAGAAAATGGTTTTAAGACCAGTACA
>NW_025114139.1:0-1002 GCF_004010195.1 Chiloscyllium plagiosum
GAAATAACATTAATTCATTTATATCCCACAGCCATGCTGCAGAAGCATGACTAGGAGATCCAGCGTCTCAGACACATGTCATGGAGGTGGAGCCGTGGACTGTGTCCTCTGAAACTGCAGTGGAATCTTCAGCAGGTCGGGTCCAGGCCTTGGGATGGTGGGTACCCGGCGTGGAGGAGCAGATCAACTTTGAAAATCGAGGCCATCATAAGAATATCTGCCTTGTCGGGCTGGCGGGACGGGAAGAAGAGGGCAGCCCGTCAGTTAGTGGAGTAATGGCTTGGGTAGTTTTTGAAGCTGGAATTCGAGGCGGGCCGGGTGCAGGTCGAGCAGGCCCACCAGATCGCAGTGCACAAGCCCGGGTGAGACCAGCACCCCCGCCCAGCCCTTGTGCAACTCCAGCACTATGGAGAGAAACAAATGGTTCTCCAGCACTGGGGAAGGATCCACAGGTTTTAATATCCAAATGATCATGCATTATGTTTTTCCAGGACCTTTCTACGGCCATGATCCACAAGAGGCAGGCCTTTAATAAGGTAAAAAGGAGGCTGAGGGAATTGAATATTCAGTATACTGTAAGATACCCGACAGTATTACGTTTCAACTACGGTCCATGTTTAATTTTGACTCACGAGAAAATGCAAAGGATTTCCTGTACACCTTAAGATAGATTGGCTGGCTCAAATAATATGAACAATCATGTTCTCTTTGTTTCCTCTGTGGTTTCCCTCATTTACGTGGTTTTGTTTTTTTTTATTTGTGGGGGTCCCATTCATTTCTTTTTCTCTCTTTTCTCCTTTCTTCCTTCCCTCCCATTAACCTTTTTTTCTACAATTTCCTTTTTGTTTCTCTCTCTTAGTACGGAATAGGGGTAGTGTTCAGGGGGTGGGGAGGTTGGGGAGGGTTACATTTTTTTCATCAGGACTGCCTTGGATATGGATGGGACGGGTTGAGTGCCCACTTTTAATGTTCTTGTTGTAAGACACATGTAACTTTTTAAAG
>NW_025114140.1:0-1002 GCF_004010195.1 Chiloscyllium plagiosum
GTCAGCTGCTCCATACTGAAACACTCTCAGCTGCTCCACACAGTAACATTCACAGTGGATCCACACTGAAACACTCTCAGCTGCTCCACACAGTAACATTCTCAGTTGATCCACACTGAAACACTCTCAGCTGATCCGCACTGTAACACTCTCAGCTGCACCACACTGAAACACTCTCAGCTGCTCCACTCTGAAACACTCTCAGCTGATCCACACTGTAACACTCTCAGCTGCTCCACACTGTAACATTCTCAGATGCTCCACATTGTAACATTCTCAGCTGATCCACACTAAAACACTCTCAGCTGCTCCACACTGAAACACTCTCAGCTGCTCCACACAGTAACATTCTCAGTTGATCCACACTGAAACACTCTCAGCTGCTAAACACAGTAACATTTTCAGTTGATCCACACTGAAACACTCTCAGCTGATCCACACTGTAACACTCACAGCTGCTCCACACTGAAACACTCTCAGCTGCTCCACACTGTAAGACTCTCAGCTGATCCACACTGTAACACTCTCAGCTGCTCCACACTGTAACATTCTCAGCTGCTCCACACTGTAACACTCTCAGCTGCTCTACACTGAAACACTCTCAGCTGCTCCACACTGAAACACTCTCAGCTGCTCCACACAGTAACATTCTCAGTTGATCCACACTGAAACACTCTCAGCTGCTCCACACAGTAACATTCTCAGTTGATCCACACTGAAACACTCTCAGCTGCTCCACACTGTAAGACTCTCAGCTGATCCACACTGTAACACTCTCAGCTGCTCCACACTGTAACATTCTCAGCTGCTCCACACTGTAACACTCTCAGCTGCTCTACACTGAAACACTCTCAGCTGCTCCACACTGAAACACTCTCAGCTGCTCCACACAGTAACATTCTCAGTTGATCCACACTGAAACACTCTCAGCTGCTCCACACAGTAACATTCTTAGTTGATCCACACTGAAACACTCTCAGCTGCTCCACAGTGAAACAATCT
>NW_025114141.1:0-1002 GCF_004010195.1 Chiloscyllium plagiosum
TAAAATATTTTGCGGGATTCTGGTCTGGTCCACAACACTTAAGCCAAGGGGTTTCTGACTGATTCCTGTTATCGAAAAGTTACTGGAGGGGCTGGGGATGGTTTGATGGAGGTTGTGCTGTGAGCTGCCTCAGATATTCAGGGAGACCTAAGGATTTGGTGACCCAACTTTGGATGGATCCTGGGGACTGTAGTTAAACAACATCTGGGCCTGTAACATGAACAACAAATGGAGCAGAGGCTGCAGAGAGGGGAAGCTCTGAAACCACACAGTGAGTGTGTGTGAGGAAAGGGATCTGCTGGACCCACCCCGGGTTTTCCAGGAACAGCTTCCCAAGCTCCACTTAACCCTGGAGCAGAGTGTGAGGAGATCCTGACTGAACCAGGAGCTGGTCACAGAGTGGCGTCACCTCCTTTAACATGTCCTGCAGCTTCACACCAGGGGAAGGACGGTGCTTCCAGTGGCTGTTCAGGTTACAGTTTCATTCAGCTTCTATGTTCCGGAATTTTCCAAACAGGACTGGGTGACATATCCATCATTTCCCAGTATGTTTCCATTAATGTAACCATTCGGTGACGGAGGATATATATGGTGGATGGGGTAAATACATTGTTTCCCCCGCAGCAGGGAGCTGCTGGGTGCATCCAGTATAGTGGGATTCCCGATGGTGTACATGGCATCTGCGGAGTAGCCATGTCAATGGGGAGCGGTAGAGGAACTAAAGGAGCTCTCTCTCTATTAATCTTGCAGTGTGCCCATCACAGGACATCATGTTGGTGAATACCCCTGTCCTGACAGCAGCCACAGCCTCTTCATTCCGAAGCAGGCTGCCATCCCCATCGTCTTTGGGTCTCCATGAAGAAAGGAATGAATGTATCTTGGATAAAGGCTGTCCCCTTGATACATGTTTGAAAACACTATCCCCATCACCAACCAAACACTTCAAAGCATTCCATGTGTACGGAGAGGAATGGGGTCACTAGGAGTGTCTGGGAGCAGACG
>NW_025114142.1:0-1002 GCF_004010195.1 Chiloscyllium plagiosum
CAGGGCATCCCATCTGCATACTGGAACAGTCTCTTGTCCATGGTGGCGATCATTACGGCAACTAGAAATCAGAGTAAGTGAGTGAAAGAAGCCGTGAGGGCTAGAGTGTTCACAACATTCCCAGGACCAGGTTGGCAGGTCCTACTGAGACCATTAATAAGTCATTAAGATCCCCCAATTGGTGCCTGGTCACGGGGTTGCTCCTACTCCTAGTAAGAGTACTATGATTACTGCTGTTTCAGTGCTATCAAGCAAATAGTGAAGTGTGGCCATGTGATAAAATCATTTACATTCAGTGCTGAATACTTGAGACTTTTTTGTGAGAAACATTATAATTCTTCTAGATGATTTTAATACACTTTTTGTTTCATACAATGGTGATTTTCTACATAGGATTACAGAGGAAATACAGACCATTTGGCACAATCAGTTCATGCCAGCGCTTATGTTCCAATCAAGGTGTTTCTCATCTTTCCTCATCTAAATCGCCCATTGTAATTCTCTATTCCCATCCCTTCCAAGTGCTCGCCTAGTTTCCTTGAAATACATCTAAATTATTGATTTCTACTATTCCGTCTGGTCACATATTCCCCATTCTCATCATTCTTTCAGTGAAGAGGTTTCTTCTGAGTTCCCTTTTGAATTTCTTGAGGTTTCATCTTATATTGACAGCCTCTCGTTATGTTCTACCCCGTAGTGAAATGTTTTCTCTGTACCTTCTCCCTTCAAAATCTTTCATAATTTTAGAACTGTCATCCTTCTTTACAAGCGAGAAGTGAACAGCGCAACAATTCTTCCTTGATATACACAGCCAGAAACTTGTGTAGCATTCTTATAAATCTTCTCTTCACTCTCTCTCATACATTCTATAATATGTCAACTCGAACTGCAGGCAATGCTCTTAATTATAGTCAACCAAATTTTTATAGGGACCCTACTTTCAAATCTATCCCTTGAGAGATAAAGCTAAGAGCTTTGTTTGCATTTTTATGGCCTTCGGAA
>NW_025114143.1:0-1002 GCF_004010195.1 Chiloscyllium plagiosum
TGGCCCAGTATGGAGTGTGGTGACTGTGGCCCGTTATGGAATATGGTGACAGTGGCTCGGTATGGAGTGTGGTGACAGTGGCTTGTATGGAGTGTGGTGACTGTGGCCCGGTACGGAGTGTGGTGACAGTGGCCTGGTATGGAGTGTGGTGACAGTGGCCTGGTATGGAGTGTGGTGGCTCTGGCCCAGTATGGAGTGTGGTGACTGTGGCCCGGTATGGAATATGGTGACAGTTGCTCGGTATGGAGTGTGGTGACAGTGGCCTGTATGGAGTGTGGTGACTGTGGCCCGGGATGGAGTGTGGTGACTGCGGCCTGGTTTAGAGTGTGGTGACAGTGGCCCGGTATGGAATATGGTGGCAAAGGCCCGGTATGGAATGTCGTGGCAATGGCCTGATAAGGAGTGTGATGACAGTGGCCTGGTTTGGGGTGTGGTGGCAATGGCCCGGTATGGAGTGTGGCGGCTGTGGGCTGGTATGGAGTGTGGTGACAGTGGCCTGGTATTGAGGGTGGTGACAGAGGCCCGGTATGGAGTGTGGTGACAGTGGCCCGGTATGGTTTGTCATGGCAGTGGCCTGGTATGGAGTGTGGTGACTGTGGCCTGGTATGGAATGTGGTGACTGTGGTCTGGCATGGAGTGTGGTGACAGTGGCCTGGTATGGATTGTGGTGACTGTGGCCCAGTAAGGTGTGTGGTGTCAGTTGCCCGGTAAGGACGGCGGTGACAGTGGCCCGGTATGGAGTGTGGTGACTGTGGCCTGGTATGGAATGTGGTGACTGTGGTCTGGCATGGAGTGTGGTGACAGTGGCCTGGAATGGAGTGTGGTGACAGTGGCACGGTATGGAGTGTGGTGACAGTGGCACGGTATGGAGTGTGGTGACAGTGACCCGGTATGGAGTGTGGTGACAGTGGCCTGGTATGGAGTGTGGTGGTTGTGGCCCGGTATGGAGTGTGGTGGCTGTGGCCTGGAATGGAGTATGATGGCTGTGGCCTGGTATGGAGT
>NW_025114144.1:0-1002 GCF_004010195.1 Chiloscyllium plagiosum
ATGATCAGAGACAATTGGACTAGCCATGATCATGTGTGTGTCCATGTGCTTGTTTTCAGTGTATTTGTGTGTCCACATCTGTGTACCTATATATCAGCCTCTGTGTTTCTATCTGTGTTTGTGTCTATTTGTGTGCAACTGTATATGTGTTTGTGTAACAGCATCGAGGGGTGGATTGAAGGAACAAAACATGGGTTTGGGGCAGCAGTATATCTCTGTAACAGCCTGGATGGTGGATTGAGGGAGCAACACATGGGGTAGGGGCAGCAGTATATCTCTGTAACGGCACCGTGAGACGGATTGAGGGAACAACACACTGGTAGGGACAGCAGTATATGTCTGTAACAGCTTCGAGTGGTGGATTGAGGGAACACACATTTAGAATGATCATGGCTAGTCCAATTGTCTCTGATCATCCCTCTCCTGTCTGTTCCCGATAAACATTGACTCTCCTGTCCAGCAAAGATCAGTTGAGCTCAGCCTAGAATATCCTCAATAACAGAGTATTCCCTATTCCCTGAGGATGGGGATACCACAGACCGCCCAGCACTAAATGGAAAGGGTCATCTTTATTTCATTGTCGGACCCGTGACATTAAAACTGTGCTAACCTCACATCAAATCACCACCTCTTTTCATACTTAAGGATATAATAATTATGAATAACCATAAACCATTCTGCCCTCCAAACCTGTCCTACATTCCCACTGACTCTTTCCAGTCAAAACTGTATTAAATCCAGCCTCTGCTGCAATCTCAGAAAGTGAATACTTAATAGCATAACACCACATGAGCATAAAAAAAGGAGCAGAATGAGGCCATTCGGCCCATCGAGCCTGCTATGCCATTCAATAATTTCTTGTATGTACCCCAAACTCATTCTCCTGCCTTCTCCCTAGAATCCTTTATCCCTTTATAAACCAAAAACTGCCGATTTGTGTCTTAAGGACAGTAGTGCTTGTGTCCCTGTGTGTATGTGTGTATATAATAATATGTGTGTGTG
>NW_025114145.1:0-1002 GCF_004010195.1 Chiloscyllium plagiosum
TCGCAAAGATGTTGTGAAACTTGAAATGATTCATAAAAGATTTACAAGGATGTTGCTCAGGATTGGAGGATCCGAGCTACAGGCTGAGGCTAAACAGGCTGGGGCTGTTTTCCCTGGAGCGTCGAAGGCTGAGGGGTGACCTTATAGAGGTTTACAAAATTAAGAGGCGTATGGATACGATAAATAGACAAAGTGTTTTTCCTGGTGTCAGGGAGTCCGGAACTAGAGAGCATAGGTTTAGGGCGAGAGGGGAAAGATATAAAAGACACCTAAGGAGAAACCTTATCACGCAGAGGGTGGTACGTGTATGGAATGAGCTGCCAGAGGATGTGGTGGAGGCTGGTATAATTGCAACATTTAAGAGGCATTTGGATAGGTATATGATTAGGAAGGATTTGCAGGGTTATGGCCCGGGTGCTAGCAGCTGGGACGAGATTGGTTTGGGATATCAGGTCAGATGGACAGGTTGTACCGAAGGGTCTGTTTCCATGCTGTACATCTCTCTGACTCTATGGACACTTGGGATGCAGCAACCAGAACATAATAGAGTTCATTCTGCAGTTTGAGAGGGGGAAGATTGTTGTAACAGAATTATAATTGAGTAAAGATAAGAACAAAGACCTATGGGTGGAACCAGACAGAGTTGGTTGGAAGGGGGAAGCGAGCAGGGAAGACAGTGGAGCAGCAATGACAGAGTTTCTGGGGTAATTCAGGAGACACTGCAGAAAGTCATCCCCAGGAGAAGAAATATATTCAGGAGAGGATGAGGCAACCATAGCTGACAAGAGAAGTCAGGGAGAGCTTAAAAGCTAAAGAAAAAACATAGCATATGGTGAAGATTAGTGGAAGTCAGAAGATTATGAAACCTTTAACAAACAGCAGAGGACAACTTAAAAACAACAAAAAGAGGGGACAAGATGAAATATGAGATAACTTCACTCCTAATATAAAAGGCAACTGCAGGAGATTTTCTTGGATATGTAAAAGGTCACAGAGAGGCAA